>NC_056729.1:670295774-670503274 GCF_019279795.1 Protopterus annectens
GCAGTCTTGCATATGGAATTAGTAGGATGCAGGATGCCATGAAGCTCAAAGCCTGCAGAATTTTTCTTGCAGTTAACAGGGCCTTGGTTGTCATCATTTTGAACTAGGTAGTCAGTTGTCTTTGTTTGTCTGGCGTGAGATAAGCCATCTGGGCAGTTGTATTTAAGCTTGCACCCAGGAATATTATCTCTTGAGAGGGTACTAGTTTTGATTTCTTTTCGTTGACTGTGTACCAGAAGTCTTTTCACAAACGCCAGATGCTGTAGAAGAATGTCCGTGTTCTTTGCTTGAATTAGACAGTCGTCCAAGTAAGGATATATTTGTATTCCTCTTTGTCTGCAAAATGCAATTACTGGTGCCAGGCACGTGTAAAGACCCTGGGCGCAGTAGATAAGCCAAATGGCATTGCAGGAAATTGGTAATGCATTGATCCAACCTTGAATCTGAGGTATCTTCTGCATATTTGTCTGACTGGGACATGCAGGTATGCCCCTTTTAGGTCTAAAGTCACAAGCCAAGCGTTCTTGCCCAGCATGGGCAGAAGCTGCTGCAAAGTCAACATCTTGAACTTTGGTATATCCAGGAATGTGTTCAGAATAAATAGGTCCAGTATTGGCTTCCAGGCCTTGTCCTTTCTGGGTACCAAGAACAGTCTTGAGTAAAATCCTTGTCCCTGCTCTTGCTCTGGTACTTGTTGAATGGTCCCCATGTCCATGAGGGATGAGATTTGTTTTTGTGCCTCTGCCTATTGATTTTCTGGCAGATCTGGCCAGCCATTTGCCTTTGGCAGGGTATGGAAATGGAACTTGTAGCCTTGTGACACGATATTTAGAACCCACTTGTCCTGGGTTATGATGTGCCAATTTTGAGAAAAAGTTTTAATTTTCCCCATAAGGGTGCTGCCAGGAGATAAGTGCTTGGTGCAGGCAGGGGGAAGTCATTGGGACTGTTTCCTGTATGGTTGAGATTTGTCTTCTCCAACTTTGGAGGTAGAGGCACCCCATTGCTTTGACCTGTATGAACCGGTTTACTATTGAAAATGCGAACGGCACTTGGGCGACAGTCGGACAGTCGAACGTAGAAGGTCGTAAACAAGGATGTCGAAGACAAAATAATCAATCTAGGAACGGTTTTAACATGGGTCGAGGTAGGTGTTCAGTATTATTCCCTACTACAAACATCTTCCCTACCCTCCCATGGTAAAACCGCTCCTAGATTTATTATTTTGTCTTCGACATCCTTGTTTACGACCTTATACGTTCGACTATCCGACTGTCGCCCAAGTGCCGTTCGCATTTTCAATAGTAAACCGTATGAACCTTGTGCCTGGGATCTGCCTCGAGGGCGTTTGGGTCTGCCCCTTTGAGGTCTGTCTGACACAGGAAAGGACCAATTCTTTGTTGGCCAGTGTCTACTAAACCTAGGTGGTTGTACTTATAAAAAATCTTTGACAGTCTGCATAGATTTAGCTTTGTCCTCCATTTTCTTTAACACCTCTTCTGCCTTAACACCAAATAAAGTATCATGCTGTAAAGGTGCATCTAATAATTTAACTTTGACATGATCAGGCAGATTTTGTTCCTTTAACCAAGCATGCATCCTAATTACAGAACCTGTAACTGCGGCCCTGCAGGAGGCCTCCAAAGAATCAAACCCACATTGCAAAGTATGCTTTCCAACTTGTTCAGCTGCATGCAATAAATCCTGCATTTCCTTGTTTTCTGCACATTCAGAGTTTAACAACATTTTCTGTGTAAGCAATGCCATGACATGTTGCTGATATTTGAGCATATGAAACTGACAGTTTAAGTCCCTTATAGCCAAGGTAGCAGATGTGTATACCTTTTTCCCCATCTATCCAGCGCCCTAGAATCTCTGTCAGAGGGGGGTAGGGTATTTTGCAGCAAAAGCCTCAAGTCCCTTGGGATCCTATGAAATAGTTTCTGGGTCTGCAGCAGGGTTTTTAAAAAGGAATTTATGAGAGTCAGGAACCCTGTAATATCTGTCAGGCTTAACAGGAGCTGGAGGTAAGGAGTCAGGGGTAAGACTAGACTCCGAAAACACGTCATCTACAATGTCTAACACAGGTGGAATGGCTAGTGGCCTGTGTTGAGGCAGCAAAAAGAAATCCCTGAGCATCTTTTTAGATTCTGAAAAATCTTGGCTCTCCCAGTGGAAATGCTCCCTCATGGTATGCAAGGTTTCCCCAAAAGAATAGTCCTCTGGAGGAGAAGCTGAAGGTATAGATTCTTCAGCATCAGAATCCTCATGGGGAGGAAGAGAAAATTCCTGATCAGAAGAGGAATCAGAAGAAATGGAAACCTGATCTGAAGATTCACAGTCAGTCTCTTGCCTAGGCCTCTTATCAGGAGGGGGGTGGGAACCCCTGATCAATGTAATCAAGTCTTCGGCCATTTTAAGCATCTGTTTTTTGGGCATAGAGGCCTGACCACGTGGCTCTTGAGTTTGTTTCTTTGCTTTAGAAGGTGCTTTAGTCTTTGCCTTTGAAGCTGAAGTCGGTTTAATGTAAAGGTGTTTAGGTCTGAATACACCCTCAGAAGCCGGTGCCTGCTCAGTGGATCCGGACCCATCTGAAGGAATAGTATCCGAGGCCCCAATACCTTGAGTTTCCAGTGGCATGGCCGACTCCACGTGGGAGTCGGTAGCGGCCTGCGACTCTAAAGTAGCGGGCGTCAGGGGCTGCCAAAGCGCCTCACTGAGAACCGGCGACTAGCTTAGGAGAAGCTTCGTCGTCGGTTTTGGGCCTTGGTTGTCTAGCTCTCTCCTTTTCTTTGCGTTTTTTGTGAACTCCATTAGTCGGATGGCTATCTAACGACATTTCTGGATAATTAAACTAGCGTCCAAAATAGCTTAAAGCAAAAACATACCCACGCTTAATAGTGCGTTGGTTAAATCTAGCACAAAACAGACAACCAGAAACGTTGCGATCAGGGCCTAGGCAAGGGGATACAGTAAGAATGAAAATCCTTATGAGGTATTTGCTTTCCACAAGAAATACAATTATTTACTTTTTCTGACATCGGTCTGGAGCAAGAAAAAAGTTTCCCCAACTGGGTACTTAGCTTTATTGAAGACTTCGGATCTGAAACTCGAACACGAAAATCTCAGGAGTCGGCCGACCGGCACTTGCAAACTGCTTCTGCTTCGGGCACCGTGCGGCAAGAAAGACTAAAGAAAATGGCGTCGGCTGCATCTTTTATACCCCTGACGTCAGGAAAGAGGCGACAGCAGCTGACAGGACCCAAGACTTTAGAATTCAGGCCGACTGAGGGCAACCTGCCAGCAGGATTACCCAAATATAATGACTGCAACAGTGAAACACGAAGATCATCAGACAAATATTTTGTGTTTTGGGGCCAAACAGGTTACACAAAAGGAGTGCAAGTCCTGGTGTGGTATCAGACTGCCACAGCAGAGACTGTTATTAACCTTTTCTGACATTAGTCAAGAAACATATGAAAAGCTCCCCAATGGGGTACTTGGCTTTAGATGTCTTCTTTCTCTTGTGCAGACTGACCAATGCACCGATTAGCACTCTGCTTCGCACACAGAGGGCAAGAAAGAGCTGAAGTTATGCTGCTGGATGACTCCCCTTTCTAAGCAGACCTCTTGACATCGGTGTCTACTGGCGTCAGGATGAGAAGAAAATTCGGTGGTAGCCGGCTGGACAACAGCTTCCACAGCAGGAAATCCTATCATTTAGGACTGCAACAGTGAAACACGAAGAACATCTACTGTAGTCTGGGTCAAGAGGGAATTGACAGAATGATCTTGGGGGATACCTCCTGAATCTTTACAAGAACTCTGGATATCAGTAGAAAGGGTGGAAAAGCATACGAAAACACAACTGTTAAACGAAAAGAAAACCTGTCTTCCAGGCCTTATTGCATGGAGTCCTGCAGCAGAATCTTGCTAGCTGACTGTTCAGAGATAAGAAAAAGAGGTTTACTTGAGGAAATCCGTACAAATGGATCAAATCTTGGAAGAACCCTCAATCTGGTTTCCCATTGGTGAGGGTATGCCCTTGTTTTTCTCAGCTTGTCAGCCACACAATTACAGAATGTACTGTGCTATGAAGCTATATCCCAAGCTAACATGACTAGTTTGCAAAGGAGGTATGACCTGGCCATCCTTTGCTTGCTGATGTGCCACATGAATGTGGTATTGTCTAACAATTTGAAGAGTTCCAAGGACCAAAGATTAGAGTTGAATGCCTTGATCAGGGAAACTCTCTCTTGTATTTCTGTGTTTGTAACTGTTCTTGGTGTCCACACACCTTGCACTTTTATCCCTCCTGAAAATGCATCCACAAGCAAAGTCTGTGATGTCTGTGGTGACTGAATTACTTTGGAAAAAGGAGGGAGGAGGGGAGACCTAGATTTAGGGATATTTGCTTTCTCAACCAATTAATTTCTCTTTCGACAAACTTCAGCACTACAATTTGAAAAGACAAAGAATGCTGGTGCTGGGACCAGGCAGACTTCAGACACCACTGTATCTTTCCTCATGGGGAGTCTTACTATGGGTATCATAAGAATCATAGATGCCATGAGACCCAAAATCCTGAGGTATTCCCTTGCGGTGACCCAAGTCTGAGTGGAAAACCTTTAGAACAGATCTAGATAAAGCTCTATTTTTTCCTGTGGAAAAGCTCTTTGAACTCCGGTGTTGAGCTGACACCACAGGAGTATAATCCAATGTGAAGAAATCAAACAAGACTTTTGAACATTTACTTGGAACCCCACCTTGTATGAGAGCTCTCATCTAAGTGAGAGACTCCTGACACTTTGAAAAAGACTCTGCAAAGATGAGCAAGTTGTCTAAATAGGGAAAAATACGGATACCCTTTAGCATGCAATGAGCTATAACTGGAGCTAGACACTTTAACACTCTTGGTGCAGGGTAAGGCAGAGAACTGAAAATGTAATCCACATACACAACCACAGAAATGACTGAGGTCTTGATGAAAAGGGATGTGATAATAAGCATTTGTTAAACCTAGTGCTACCAGGAAAAATGAATGCGGAAGAGGTAACAAATTGTGAAGTGACATCATTTTGAACTTGGGCACTCTCACAAGCAGGGTTAGCAAATAAAGATCCAGAATTGGTCTCAAAGCATTTTCTCTCTTTGGCACAAAAAACATCCTTGAATAAAAATATTTCCCCATACAAGGAGGAGGGACTGGTTCTATTATTCCATGGGACAGCATATGATGAACAGGTGGAAATATGAGGGTATGGTCTGGTAGATGAGGAATTACCCCCTGGAAAGGAAGAATTTCTTCCTACTTCCCTCTGGAACCCTGATGAATGATTTTTAGACCCCATTTGTCTGAAACTGTCTGCTGCCCTGTTGCCAAACAGAAAAATGGAGACTCACTGGGAGGGAAAGGGTGTGGCAGCCAGGAAATGGGTCGGGGGGGGTCAAAGTCTCTTGAATAGTCATTTTGACTTGGGACTGTCTACGGTTTTACGGGTTTTACTGAATTATTTTTGGAACACCTTCACCATTTCTTCTTAAAAAAAGAAGTTATGTACTCACCATAACGTTCCATCTGAGTAGATACTTCATTTGTCTGCAACCTGTGGGTAGTCAGATCCGACCTCAGATCCGAACCGGCAGCTTTCCAAGCTCCAAGATCCGAGCTCCTAGCTCCTCCCCCTACCCATAATCCCTCACTACCAACCACATTACCTCAGATCGGTTATTTTGCCCTATAGGCTAAAGACAGGGAAAAATCTCCAAAGGAACAAAACCTTACCGAGGTTCGGGGGATGGCAGGGGGGGGGTCGGTTGCAGACAAATGAAGGATCTACTCAGATGGAACGTTATGGTGAGTACGTAACTTCTTTATCTGAAGTAGTTACTTCATTTGATCTGCAACCTGTGGGACAGAGTCCCCAGCTTACCTAAAGACCCTGGGTGGTCCCTACGGAAGGATATTCCGAAGCACCGCGGAGCCAAAGGAAGCCCTACTTCTGGAGATCATGTCCAGTTTGTAATGAGAAATGAACGTATGGGAAGAGGACCAGGTAGCTGCTGAACAAATATCGTCTACCGGAACTTTAGACCAAAAAGCCGTTGAGGTAGCCACCAGAATGACCTTAACAGGGGACGAGATACCGGGAGTCCTAGCCATTAATGGAACTGGATCAACCAAGCCGCGAGCCTGAGGTTGACCAGGTTCGGAGTGTGGCATGTCGTCGGATGCGAGATTAGGTCTGGTCTGGGGTCCAGAGTCCATGGGGGAGCCACACTGTGAGACTGCAGAAAGGGGAACCAGATTTGTCGAGGCCAGAATGGGGCTATGAGAATCACTCTGCTCCCCAACCGACAGGCTTTCTGGATGAATTTCATCATCAGAGGAAGAGGAGGATACGCATAAAGGAGACCGGGCGGCCAAGCATGAACCAGAGCGTCCCTGGGGGATTTCCCTCTGGGGGGATCTATCGCGAAGTAATCACTGCATTTTGTGTTTCGGGGAGAAGCGAAAAGGTCGCAGCGAGGTTGACCCCACTTGAGGAATATCTGCTTCGCGACAGATGGATTCAGAGACCACTCGTAAGGGCTGAGGAATACCCGACTCAACTTGTCCGCTAATATGTTGGACCGCCCCAGAATGTGCGTTGCTATCAGAAAGCGGTTGGTGGAAATCACCCATTCCCACACTCTCATGGCTTCTCGACACAGGGGGTAAGATCTGGTCCCTCCCTGTTTGTTTATATACCAGACAACGGACATGTTGTCCGTCTGGATTGCAATAGTCCCTAGAGGAAGAAGGTGATGAAGAGCTTGCAACGCCAAAAGCACTGCCCTCATCTCTAGGATGCTGATATGCAATGCAGTCTCTAAAGGAGTCCATGTGCCTTGGACGGACTTGCCTGCGCAATGCCCGCCCCACCCGAGGCAAGAAGCGTCCGTGGTCAACGTGGCTTTGACTGGGGGAATCACAAAAGGTCTCCCTTCTTTGAGCTCCTGTGCCTGTAACCACCAAAGAAGGGAGTCCCTGCATGCCCTGCTCAGGGGAATCGGCATGTCTAAGGGATGGACCGATAGCGACCATTGGACCTGGAGAGTCCACTGTAACACTCGCATTCGCAGACGTGCATGAAGAGAAAGGCCGATCGCTGCTGACATAGACCCTAGCGCCCTCAGAACTAATTCTGCTGGAGGAGCGGGACTCCGAAGAATGTCTAAGACTTGGAGAGACAAACTGTTCAGCCTGACTGATGTAAGAACCACTTTGGAGATCTGAGTATCCAACCTGGCCCCTATGAATTTTAGGGCTTGAGTGGGGCACAGGCAGGATTTCTTTAGATTCACTGAAATGCCCAAACGACGGGCCAGAGAGAGGGCGTAATCTCTCGCCACACCCAGTTGATGCCTGTTGGGGGCGGTGAGGAGCCAGTAGTCTAGGTAAGGGAACACCTGAATGCCCTAGAGTCTCAGATGGGCTGCAACCACTGCCATGACTTTGGTAAACACTCTGGGGGCTGAGGTTAGGCCAAATGGAAGAACCCTGAACTGATAATGACTGGCTCCTAGCCGGAAGCGGAGGAACCTCCTGGATCGTCTGTCCATTAGTATATGGTAGTACGCATCTTTGAGGTCTAACGAGCACATCCAGTCGTTCTCCCGCAGAAGGGGGAGAATAGATTGGAGGGTGACCATCCGGAACTTTTCCTTGGGTATAAACAGGTTCAGGGACGAGAGGTCTAGGATGGGTCTGAGGTCCCCTGTTTTCTTTGGCACCAAGAAGAACCTGGAGTAATAACCCAACCCGGACTGATCTGGGGGGACGGGCTGGATGTCTCTTTTTCTTAGCAACTCTGAAATTTCCAGAGCTGCGGACTCCCTCTGATGGGGTGGAACATCGGGGACGCTTTGGGTTTGGGGGTGAACGGTATAGTGTAACCTCTGGATATAATCCAGAGCACCCATCGATCCGTTGTAATGGACTCCCAGTTTGACAGGTGCTCCGATAATCGCCCCCCCCCCCCGACTGCCTCCAGAGAGGGACAGTGGGCAAGCCCTCAGGGCTGTTGCGCGGGTCTGTCCGAGAAAGGTTCTCTAGACCCGAAGTTACGCGGCCCCCCCTCTGCCTCTGGGCCGGCGTCCACCTTGTCCTCCTCTGCCTCTAGAGGACGAGTTGTCTGCAGCAGGATGGGATTGCTGAGATTTACGGAACCACAGCTTCTTTTGCCACCTCTGATTCCTGGAGAAGGATCTTTGGGGGCTAGAGAAGCGAACTCGACGGCCAACAGCGTCTTCCCATCCTTCTCGCTTTGGACCAGCGTGTCGCGAACTGTTGAGCCAAATAAGGCCGAACCGTCATAAGGGGCGTCAAGGACGCCTTAAAGGGTTCCGTGAAGTCGCAAAGGCGGAGCCAGGAGTGACGTCGTAAGACCACTCCAGCTCCGCTAGCTCTAGCGGCTCCTTCAGTGGCATGGGAAAGCCGCATAGATGTGTTTGATATGGACTTTAGAGTGGCCATTCGAGTCAAAAACCTTTTTGTCTGGGACCGACATGGACTCCGGAGGAGCTGCAGCGTATTCTTTAAGTCACGCTGTAGCCTAATGGTGTGTGCCATGTAGTTCAGCGACCTTATGGCAAAGGTCACTGAAGCAAACATCCGCTTCCCAATACGGTCCAACGCCCGGGACTCCTTGTCCGGCGGGTGGACCGAAGAACTTTCCTGGGCAAGTTCTTTCCTAGTGGCCACCACCACCAACATAGCATCAATCGGCGCGCCTTTGGACCAAGAAGGTCTATCAGAGGGAGGGCTGAGGACCTTGTCCGGGCGTCTAGGGATAGGCTCCATGGTGTCGGGGTCTTTCCAAGCCCTGGTGGTAATTAGATCCAGCAAGGGGTCGGCTGGGGGGGACACCCAGGAGGTAGATGGGCCTGCCTCAAAGGCCTCCAGAAATACAGATTCATCCAGGGAGGGGTTTGGGCAGACCACCCCCCTCTTATACGCAACATTTCCATGATGTCTCCGAAGGAGACATCTTCAGGGGGTGACCTTGGGGAGCCCTCCGTATCATCCAAATCTGTATCCATGGTAATGGACTCGTGGGAGTCCAGGTGCCTCCTTTTGCACTGATGCTTCCGAGGCGCCTCTTCGGCGGGACTGTCCGAAGAGGGCTCGTCCGTAGGGTGGTGTTCCTCCATAGGAACCAACCGGAGGGCTTGGACAGGCTGTCCAGATGGACGGATGATTGAAGACAGACCCTGATACAGTGGGGGCACGGGTGGATCCGAAGGCCCAGTCGGGGACCTGGATGACCTCGACAGTGCCCTCTCCACTACCTCAAAAGCCGAGGGAGATTCACTGTCCCCAGCCTGAGAAAGTAACCTCCCTGGCTCCGAGGATGGGATCGGGGTCGAGCGGCAGTCGGACCCGAGGTAGTGGTGTGCTCCGACCCAATCAGCGCCGAAGACACAACCACCCCCTCGGATCCGATGCTCAACCCTCGGCCCCGAGAGCTCGGATCCAACAAGCTCGAAGGTATAGTCGGCGAAGACACAATCACTATTGGCGCTGACGTATCCCGGGTCCGAAAGGGCCTGGATCAGACAACTCCGAGACCCGAAAACGGGTCGGAGAAGGAGCGATCGGGGCAAAAATGGGGGCTGCACTCCCTCCCAAGGGGGGCAAGAGCATTCCCATCTGCATCTGGGTCTGCAGAAATCTTCGCATCATCCGATCCATGTCTGCTTCGGAGATGCTCCGTGTAGACCGCGAGGAGGCAGTCGAGGCGGGCCGGGAGGGCCGCCTCGAAGACCTCGAGGGAGACCTAGCCTCCTCCTCCGGAGAAAAAGAAGGTGAACGGTGACGAGAGGACGAAGATCCGGAGACCCTCACAGGGGACTTTAGAATTTTCTCAGGTGGAGCCGAGGGATGAGACCCGGCCCGCCTTTTTGATCTGTGACCCTCTCTGTCTTTGTGCTTCTTCTCCCTGTGGGAAGAAGCGCTAGACTCCACAGAGCTGGTACCTGATAAGGGAGGTTGAGTCCCGGGTACAGCTAAGGGAGTAGCCGGCACCGAAGCTACAGGAGTAGCTTGAACCTGGCTGGGAGAGGAAGAAGCAGATTCCTGGGGGAGTTTTCCCGCCAGGATCAGATTGTTCTTCCTGTCCCCGAGTGCCCAGGGGTTGAAGGCCGCACATATCTGGCAGGCCTCCGATAGATGAGCTGTCCCAGGCACAAAACGCACTGAACGTGGCCATCAGCTGGGGAAAGCTCGTGGCCACACTCAGTACATTTTGAAAATATGGCCTTAGCTCCTTCAGTCATAAGGCCCTCTCACACACACACACAAACACTAGGGGGGGGGGGGGGAGAGATAAACTTAAATTAAGGGAAGATTAGTTTGTTTTTTTTTTAAAGGGTTTTTAAGGGTTTGATTTTAAATAACACACACAAATTTAACCAACAAAAAAAATCTATAATTAGAACAATCTCACCAGGCCAGGAGCTCTTCACTATGAAGCAACTGTCTTTAGCCGCGGCAAAAAACGATCTGAGGTAATGTGGTTGGTAGTGAGGGATTATGGGTAGGGGGGAGGAGCTAGGAGCTCGGATCTTGGAGCTTGGAAAGCTGCCGGTTCGGATCCAAGGTCAGATCAGACTACCCACAGGTTGCAGATCAAATGAAGTAACTACTTCAGATCATCTGTTTACTTGCATTTTGTTACCATTTTTTTTTTTGCTAAAATTGGATGAGGGTTTACAGAACCTTTAGAAAATTTGGAAAAGGAGGGCTGAAAAACCTTGAGATTCCCTGTATCATTTTACCCCTTTATTTGTGTTTTTTGATAAGCTCTGCAACAGAGGTACCAAAAACAATCTATCAAATGGAAAATTTAACATCTTTTTACAACACCCGAGAAGTTCTAAGAATGCAACCAGGCAAACCTTCAGAAAACAGTGGCCATAGCCCTGGAAGAATTATCAAATAAGTCTCACACACACACACACACACACACACACACACACACACACACACACACACACACACACACACACACACACACAGTAAACAAGTAGCAACTTCATCAACTTGAAGAAATTAAATTTAAAGCAGATTTTTCCTCACAGGAAGAAACTGCAGACAAAACATTAATCATACTATCACAATTCGTCAAAATAAACTAATATATGAGCCCAACAATTCAAAATTCTGAAAATCAAAGTTGTAGAAGCATAAACTTTTCCCCCATATTTGTCAATAATCTTCCCATTCTTATAATAAAGAATAGGAATGAAATTAAAAAGAAGATGTTCGTCGTGTTTCACTGCTGCCGTCATTACACTTGGGTTATCCTGCCATCAGGCGGTCCCATAGTCATCCAGAGTTCCAAAGTCTTGGTCCGGCGTCGGTTGCTGTCGCTTCTTCCCTGACGTCAGTGCGCCAGGGGTATATAAGATGCAGCCAACGCCATTTTCTTCAGTCTTTCTTGCCGCGCGGTGCCCGAAGCAAAAGCAGTTCGCAAGTGCCGGTCGACCGACTCCTGAGATTTCAAATTTGATTTCAGATCCAAAGTCTTCAATAAAGCTAAGTACCCCGTTGGGGAAACTTTTTCTTGCCTCAGACCGATGTCAGTAAAAGTTAATAACTTTATTTCTTGTGGGAAACAAATACCTCATAAGGATTTTCATTCTTACTGTATTCCATGCCTAGGCCCAGATCACAATGTCACTAGTTGTCGGTTTTGTGCTAGATTTAACAAACGCACTATTAAACATCAGTTTGATTTTGCACGCCATTACTTTGGCCGAAGGTTTAATTATACCATGCCGTTGGAACAACTAATGACCGGAATTCACAAAAAACGCAAAGATAAGGATAAGGACAGGCATCTGAGGCCCAAAACTGATGACGAAGCCTCTTCTAGGCCAGTCACCTGTTCTCAGTGAGGCACTTTCGCAGCCCCTGACACCCGCTACTTCAGAGCCACAGGCCGCAACAGACTCCCACATGGAGTTACCTAGGCCTCTGGATACTCAAGGTGTTGGGCCTACAAAGACTAACCCTACAGATGGGTCCGGAGCCGCTGAGCAGGTTTCGGCTTCTGAGGGTGTTTTCAGACCTACTCATCTTACCATTGCATCTACAGCCAAGTCTAAAGCAACTTTAAAGACAAAGAAACAAGTACAGCATTCACCTGGACAGGCCTCCATGCCTAAAAAGCAGATGCTCAAAATGGCCGAAGACTTAATTACTCTGATCAGGGGTACCCATTCTCCTCCTGATAAAAGGCCTAGGCAGGATACAGGCTATGATTCCTCTGACCAGATTTCTGTATATTCTGACTCCTTTTCAGACCAGGGATATTCCTTACCCCCCCTATGAGGACTCTGATGCTGAAGAATCTATTCCTTCAGCCTCTCATCCTGAGGATTACTCTTTTGGGGAAACTTTGCACACCATGAGGGAGCATTTCCATTGGGAAGGCCAGGATTACTCAGAGTCCAAGAAAAGGCTCAGAGATTTTCTTTTATTACCTCAACATAGGCCCCTTGCTATTCTGCCAGTGTTGGATATTGTGGACGAGGTTCATAGGTAGGTACTAGGCTATTGGCCCTAGGGCCTATATAAGCCTAGCCAAAGGTACCCTGGCTTTCGCCACCCAAGAAAATTATTTTTCTGTGCCACTATCGAGCAGAGCCACAGAAGTGATCCCCGGGGTGAATTTCCTATCTCCCATCCAATCATCAAGATTTCTCTTGAAGAGTGCTAATGAGGAGCTTTGTTTGATATAGATAGGTAGTTTGTTCGAGTATGGGAAGTCTCTGGGACAGGAATCTATCCCTCCAGCATGTTCTGTTTATTGTAGTGACGAGGTTTAGGTCCCTAGAGCATGTAGCTCATAGGGATTGGGATTTCTTTACGTGGAGCATGTCTAAAAGCTCTGGGTTTGACATAGCTTTGTGTGTTAGGCAGAAATCGCCTCTGAGTAGGCGATATGCAACGGAGTAAAGCTGCAGTTTTTTGAGACTGTCTGCATAGGGCATCTCTGAGGCCGGTAATCCTCTTTGTGAGGTATTTCTGTGGCCTTTCCAGTTGTTGTTGATGTCTTGTGAGGTACATACCAAAAGGGGCATTGTACTCTATAATGGGTCTAATGAGTGACGAGTAGAGGGGAGCAATGACCTCTTTTTTCCTGGATGAGAAACCTTTTGTGATGAGGTGTGCCACATAGAAGGATTTCCTGACTACTGTGGCAATGTGATTATCAAAGGAGAGACTACTGTCCACCTGTGTCCCAAGGTCTCATCACACTTTTGGTGTTAAGTAGACTTCCACCTATGTGGTAGTTCATGGGTACTGAGTTTTTACCAAAAGGAATGACAATGCACTTTTTGGCATTGAGCTTGAGGCCATGGCTTTGACACCAGGCATCTGTCTCAGCAAGGCCCTTTTGTAGGATGTCCACATCTTTTGGAGTTTTGATTATGGCTCCTAGTTTGCAGTCATCTGTGAACTTCATTAGCCAAAGACCTTCTGTGTTGGCCTGTGCTTCAGAGAAGTAGATACCAAACAGAAGAAAACCCAGGACTGAACCCTGTGGTGCTCCACTTGTCACTGGTCTGGAGCTGGATTTGGAGTCTGCTACTTTCACAGTGTGGGTTCTATCAGTGAGCCAGTTAGCAACCCATTTTGTGACACAGGGATTTATACCTAGTTTAGTGAGTTCATCTATAATTCCAGAGTGGGGGATTTCTCTGAATCCAGTTTAAATGCAGATTCTTTACCCCTTGCTCCAGTTAAGCCAGACAGGTATTACAGAGTCCCTGACTCTCACAAATTTCTGTACAAAAACCCTTCTGCTGACCCAGAAACTATTTCCGAGGGTCCTAAAGGGGTAAAGGCCTCCACAGCCAAAAATCCAGTTCCCTCGGACAGGGATTCCAGAGCATTAGACAGACGGGGGAAAAGTTTACACCTCTGCAACCTTAGCAGTGAGGGCTTTAAACTGCCATTTCACAGGCTTAAATATCAACAATATTTTCGGTCTCAGTTAAAGCAGAAAATGAGTACAAGTGCAGAACAACCTGATTTTAAGGAAATGCAGGATTTATTGCATGCAGCTGAACAAGTGGGAAAGCATACTTTGCAATGTGGTTTTGATTCATTAGAAGCTTCTTGTACAGCAGCAGTTACAGGATCTGTGATTCGAAGGCATGCTTGGTTAAAGGAACAAACCTTACCAGATCATGTCAAGGCTAAACTATTAGATGCTCCTTTACAGCAAGATATTTTATTTGGTGTTAAAGCTGTGGAGGTAATTAAAGAAAATGGAGGATAAGGCAAAATCTATGCAAACAGTGAAAGATTTCTTACAGGTACAGCCACCAAGATTTAGCAGAAATTGGCCTACTAAAAATTGGTCCTTTCCAGTGTCAGACAGGCCACAAAGAGGCAGATACAGACGTCCAAGAGGCAGAGTTCAGCCCCAAGGATCTTACAGGCCACGACAGTGGGACGCTTCCAACACCCAAAATATAGGTGAGGGACAAGTCACAACCTTACAGGAAACAATCTCAATAACTTCCCCCTACCAATGCCAAACTCTACCCTGTTGGCAGCTCCCTTAGGGAGAAAACTAGCACTTTTTTCACAAAACTGGCAAACAATCACCCAGGACAAATGGGTGCTGAATATTGTCTCTCAAGGTTACAGGTTCCACTTTCACACTTTACCGAGGTTAAAAAGAATGCCAGACCTGCCACAAAATCAATGGGCAGAGGCACAAAAGCAAATTACAGCCCTCATGGACATTAGAGCTATTCAAAAAGCACCTCTGCAGGAACAAGGACAAGGTTTTTACTCAAGACTCTTCCTGGTACCCAGAAAGGACAAAGCCTGGAGACCCATTCTAGACCTTTCCACTCTAAATACTTACCTGGATGTTCCGAAGTTCAAAATGTTGACACTACAGCAGCTCCTTCCCATGTTGGGCAAGAAAGCTTGGCTTGTTACTTTGGACCTCAAAGAGGCATACCTGCATGTCCCTATCAGACAAAATTGTAGAAGATACCTCAGACTCATAGCTGGTTCAATGCACTACCAATTCTCTGCACTGCCCTTTGGCTTCTCTACTGCACCCAGGGTCTTCACAAAGTGCCTGGCACCAGTAATTGCATTTTGCAGACAAAACGGAATTCAAATATATCCATACCTGGACGACTGCCTGATTCAAGCAGAGAGCAAGGACATTCTTCTAAAGCATCTGGCGTTTGTAAAAAAAAGTTAAGTTGCCTAGGGTACACAGTAAACGAAAAGAAGTCAAAACTAGTGCCCTCACAAGAGATAATATTCCTGGGTGCCAACTTAAATACAACGGCCCAGATGGCTTATCTCACGCCAGACAAAGACAACTTACTCAGTATTTTCAATTGACGGCAACAAAGCCACAACTCCCTGCAAGAAAAAATTCTGCAGGCCTTGGGATTCATGGCATCCTGCATACTTCTAATTCCATATGCCAGACTGCATATGAGGAAATTACAATGGTACCTAAAAAGTGTTTGGACTCAACACTCACACAGCTTGGAAACGGAAATACCACTAATTCCCTGCCTGCTACAGGAGTTTCGATGGTGGGCACAGGCATGTCACCTCAACAAGGGTCAGCCTTTCACTCTACCCACAGCCAGGCAGACTCTAACAACAGATGCTTCGGATTATGCCTGGGGAGCACACATGGCAGGAAAATGTATTCAGGGCAAATGGACCACAGACCAACTACATCTACACATCAATCAAAAAGAGATGTTGGCAGTACAAAATGCTCTGACAGCATTCAAGGACCTTCTGCATCCAGGACAATTACTTTTAAAGACAGACAACACCACAGTAATGTGGTACATAAAACAAGCAAGGGGGCACTCATTCTTACCCCCTATGCAGACAAGCCATGACCTTGTGGAACACAGCCCTAACTTATCAAGTTCATCTGCAAGCACAATTCCTGCCAGGAAAGAAAAATACTCTGGCAGACAAACTAAGCAGAAACATTATGGATCCTCATGAGTGGAAATTAAATCCACAAGTTTTCAATATGATAATGCAAGCATGGCTTTGCCCGGACATAGACATCTTTGCCTCCCCACTGAACTGCCAACTACAAAAATTCTGCACAAGGACTTATCACACACAAGCAAGGAAAGTGGATGCTCTTTTGTTCAGCTGGAAAGGCCTGCACGTTTATGCCTTCCATCCTCTGCCTCTCCTTTCGAAGGTTCTCCTAAAAGCCAGACAAGAAACACCACAGATGATACTGATTGCTCCAGACTGGCCACGCCAACATCGGTACCCAATCTTAAAGAACTTAGCTCAAGGCCCACCTTGGATTTTGCCTCAAATTCCACACCTTCTGACTCAGCAAAACAATCGGCTCCTGCACAGTCAGCTCAAAACCTTATCCCTGGCTGCATGGCAGATTCATTAGCCAAACAGGCAACACCTCTCTCTAAAGCTGTTATGGATGTCATTTTGGAGGCCTAGCACCAGGAAATCTTATTCAGAAAAGTGGAAGAGATTCTGTGCCTGGAACCAGGCTCAAAGCCTTGACCCTCTTGTCCCTAACATTCTTCAGATACTACAATATTTAACTGAGATGCTGGACAAAGGACTAACCTTCTCATCCATTAAAATCCACGCTTCTGCCATCTCGGCTCATTACAACACAGATCCTCCTATTTTCTCTCATCCGTTGCTAAAGCAGTACCTCAGACGGGCTAAAAACATAAGACCGCCCCGGAGAGCACCAACACCTACTTGGGACCTCAACTTTGTCTTGGAAAAACTAACTTTACCTCCTTTTGAGCCAGCTAATACAGCAGAAATAAAATATATATCATGGAAAACTGCTCTGCTACTGGCAATAACCTCAGCAGGAAGAGTCTCAGAACTACAGGCACTAATGGCAGTGGAGCCCTTCATCATTTTTCACCAAGAAAGTGCTTCCTTAAGAACAAACCCTTCATTTATGCCTAAGGTGGTATCCAGTGTGGCTCTTAACCAAACTATTCACTTGCCAACATTTTATCCAAATCCCCAGAATAAAGGGGAGAGAATTCTACATTCTTTGGACATACGCAGACAATTACGCTTCTACTTGGACAAAACAAAGGCTTTCAGGAAAACTGAGCAACTGTTTGTATCCTATGCTGCAAGATCACAGGGAAAGGCTATTTCAAAGCAGACCATTTAAAAGTGGATAGGACACTGTATCCGGTTCTGCTACACACACCATGGGAAGCCTGTACCATCTAACATTAGACCACATTCTACCAGGGCAACTGCAACTTCTACTGCCCATCTTAGAAGAGTTCCTACCAAGGACATTTTGGAAGCTGCAACTTGGAGTTCAGTGCACACCTTTACCAAGCATTACCACTTGCCTCTTTACTCCAGATCCAGAGCAGGCTTTGCCACTGCAGTGCTGCAGGGCCTCATAGCCACACCAAATCCTCTCTAGACCCAGCCACCCAGACTCAGCTTTGGGATTCAACCCAAGTGTAATGACTGCAGCAGTGAAACACGATGAACATAGTACAGTTTTGTACCTACCATAAATGTAGATGTTCGAGTGTCTTCACTGCTGCAGTCCAAGTTACCCTCCCTCCAACCCCTCTTTCTTGGCTAGGAGTTATCTACACTTTTCTACCCTATACTACCTATGTGGTGTATTTGCTGGTAGCTGAACTTTATGGTTTTATTTTTCATGTATGCCTTATTAGCAATATGTACTGCCTACCTATTTAGGGGCACCTGACATCTGGGGCAAGAAAAACTGAAGAAAATGGTGTCGGCTGCATCTTATATACCCCTGGCGCACGCATGTCAGAGAAGACGCGACAGCAACCGACGCCGGACCAAGACTTTGGAACTCTGGGCGACTACGGGACCGCTTAACGGCAAGACAGCCCAAGTGTAATGACTGCAGCAGTGAAGACACTCGAACATCTACATTTATGGTAGGTACAAAACCGTGCTTTATATGTTCTTACCATAACGTTCCATGTTTGTTGTCCTGTATCTCACCCCTCCTCCTTTCTGGTTGGGGTTTGGAGCCGATCTCGGCTCTGACTCGGCCACTTCTAAAGCTCGAAGAGACCTAAATGGCTCGCAGCTCACCCCTTATCCCAGCATGCATAGTGGTAGCTACCCAAATCTCATTTGTGATAACTAACCACTATAAAAGGAAAAAATTACACACACATAGATATACATATATATATATATATATATACATATATATATATATACATATATATATACACATATATATATATATATATACATATATACATAGATACACACATATATATATAGATATATATATATATATATATAGATATAGATATATATATATATCTACACACACACACACAATAAAAGAGGTAAGTAACAATAAGGCTCCATGTACCAACAGGAAAAGAAAAACATGGCGACAAGGAGAACACCAAAGGTTGAAAGGTAAAGGATACTCAAGCCATATTAGCCAAAAAGTAAATTCCTCTCAATCATCTAGGATGTGGGAAGGAGGGAGGGATGCAAGAAGAAAGGCGAGATACAGGACACAAACATGGAACATTATGGTAAGAACATTTCTTCTTTATGTTATGTTGTCCATCTCGCCTTCCTTCTTTCTGGTTGGGACAGTGTCCCTAGCACCTAAATCCCGGGTGGCTCACTGGAGAGAGACTTCAGAACTGTGGAATCAAAGGATGCCCTATTCCGAAAAGCCATGTTCACTTTGTAATGAGTAATGAAGGTATGGGGAGTAGCCCATGTTGCTGCCGCGCAAATAGTAACTAAAGAAAGCTTAGCTTGAAAAGCTATAGAGGTAGCCAAGGACCTAGTGGAATGTCTCCTGACTTTCTCTCTGGGACGGACACATTCCTAGACTCATAAGCGTGAGTAATAGTACTAGACAACCATTTTGAAAGAGTCACTTTGGAAACTGATGAGCCTTGTTTGCTCTGAGAAAAGGATACAAACAACTGATCTGATTTTCTGATGTCCTTGGTCCTTTGAAGATAAAATCGTAATTGCCTGTGGACATCCAATTGAGGTACTCTGTCTTGTTGCCATAATTTGGGAAGAAAACAGGAAGTTCAATTGACTGATTCAAATTATATTCTGAGCAGACTTTTGGTAAAAAGGAAGGATTAGTCTTAAGAGAGAGACTATCCTTGTGAAAAATCATATAAGGCAGGTGGGATGGAAAAGTGCCTGTAACTCAGAAACCTGTCTAGCTGATGTAATGGCGACTAAGAGAGACTTCCATGATAAGAATTTCATAGGACAAGAAGCAGCTGGTTCAAAGGGAGGAAAAATCAGAGTGCTAGTACTAGGTTTAAATCTCAAGGATGGAGAGGTTCTCGGATAGGAGGCCTCAATAGTGTAGCACCTTTCAAAAAGGCCTTGCATAATTTATGGGACATGATATTAGAACCTAGGAGCCTCACATGAAAGTTAGAAATAGCAGCCAGTTGAACAAGAATTGTAGCAGCCACTGCTCCTTTTTCAAAGGTTTCAGCCAGGAAATCCAGATTTTTTGCAACTAGGACTGTAAAAAGATCAATGTAATTACGTTAGGCCCAGAGTGAGAACCTCTTCCATTTACTAGCAAAGAGCTTCTTAGTAGTTGGTTTATGGGAAGAAACTAAAAACTGTTGAACCATTGGAGATATCAGGAAGCCTGGCTAGGCTCAGAAGTGGAGAAACAAAGCTGTTAGCTTGAGAGTTCGAATGGGAGAATGAAGAGCGCCCAACTGATGTGTCAGAAGTTCTGGAATTGGGTCCAGAATCCAAGGCTCCTCTTGCAGGTAATGTGATAGGAACAGGAACCATATCTGACAAGGTCAGTACAGAGCAATGAGGATCAGTATGCAACTCAGCAACTTTTGCTTTCTGAAGAAATTTGGGGGGGGGTGGTAGAAGCATAAAGGATCCCAGGGGGCCAATTGTGGACCAGTGTATCTCCGGGTGACTGTCCCGAAGGGGAACTAGGGTGAAAATAGCTGCTGCATTTGCTGTTTAGGTGAGAGGCGAAGAGATCGCAGTGAGGCTGGCCCCATCTGCGGAAAATCATATCTGCCTCATCTTGCTTCAGAGACCACTCGTGGGGCATGAGAATTGCCCTGCTGAGCTTTGTCAGCTATCACGTTGGACTTCCCCAGAATGTACGTTGCAAGCAGAAAATGCTGAGAAGAGATCGCCCATTGCCATACCTGAAGGGCCTCCAGACATAAGGGATAGGATATGGTTCTGTCCTGCTTGTTGATGGACCACACTACTGACATGTTGTCCATCTGAATTGTTATATGGTGGAGAGAGTCGTGAAGTGCTTGCAACGCTAGTAACACCACTCTCCTCTCCAGGACATTGATGTGCAAATGGTACTCGTGAGGTTGCCAAGTTCTTTGGACTGTATGCCCCAGAGAATGCCCCCCCAACCCTATCTGGGAAGCATCCGTGGTCACTGTGGCTACTGAAAGGGGAGCTACAAAGGGTCTGCCCAAAGTGACTAGGGGAGAGTGGAGCCACCACTGTAGATCTTTCTTGCAAGTATCCGTGATTAAGATCATGTGTGACATTGGCAAATCCTGATAAGACCACTGAGTGAACAGAAACCATTGCAGGATCCTCATGTGGTAACGGGTTTACAGAACTAGAGTAATGGCAGCCTCCATTAATCCCAAGACTTTCAGGACAAATTGAGCCTGAACCTTTAATTTTGACAAAGATGACACCCCTGACCTTGAATGGCAAGCACTCTTTCTTGTGGAAGCATGGCTATCATGTCTCTTGTGTTTAGCTGAGCGACTATGAAAGTAATACACTGAGAGGGCAACAAGGCAGATTTTTTGTAATTTATTGTGATTCCTAGGCTTGCACAAGTGTGAATCGTGTGGTTCCTGGCCCTTAGGAGATGAAGCTTGGTGGTGGCAGAAACGAGCCAGTCGTCTAGATAAAGAAACACCTGGAATTCCAAAAGTCTCAGGTCAGCCGTGACTACTGCTATGCATTTGGTGAACACCCTGGGGGCTGTGGTGAGACCAAAGGGTAGAGCTCTGAACTGCTAATGACTGGCTCCCAGCCAGAAGCGTCAATGTCTCCTGGACCGCGTCAATGTCTCCTGGACCGCCTGTCCATTTTTATGTGGTAGTACACGTCCTGCAGATCGATGGAGCACATCCAATCGTCCTGACCCAAAAAGGGTAGAATGGACTGCAGTGTCACTATCCGGAACTTGGTCTTCTTTACTGACCTGTTTAACTTGCTGAGATCCAAGATCGGTCTCCAGTTCCCTGTCTTCTTTGGAACTAAAAAGAACCTTGAGTAAGTTCCGGATTCTATCTGGTCTGCAGGGACTTCCTGAATGGCTCTTTTTTGCAGCAAACTCTTTACTTCTATGGCTGCTTTATCCAGAAGACTGGGTGAAACATCTGGGACTGTTGATTTTTGACATCTTGGGGGTGCTTGGGTGAAGGGAATTTTGTAACCCCTGGATATTATGTGCTGTACCCATTTGTCTTCTGTTAATTCTTGCCAGGCTCTTGGGTACAGTGAAATTCTGCCCCCGACTGCCTCCAGAGGTGAGCAGTCGGGCAATCCTTCAGGGATTCTGAAAGGGTCTGGCAGACAACGTATCCCTGTCGCCCTGTTGCGGACCCCCCCCCCCCGCCGTAAGGTCGGCATCTCCCATTATTTCCCCCTCTGCCTCTGGGGGAATTTTCTCGAGTGTCCGGCAAAGCTCCCTGGGATTTACGGAACCACATTTTACCACTCTTTTGGCCTTTGAGATAAGGCCAGGATGGAGTGGAAAAACAGACTCCTATGGCAGAAAGAGTTTTGCCATCACGTTCACTCCTGGTAAGAGTCTCTCGAACTTGCAGCCCAAACAAGGCCAAGCCGTCAAAGGGGGCATTTGTAAAGGACTTGAGGGCTCTGCAAATTGACATAGGCGCATCCAGGAGTGTCTGCGAAGAGTTACTCCTGCGCTTGCAGCCCTACTCGCTCCATCTGCTGCATAAGAAATCAAGCTCATGGTGGAGTTGACAATGAAGGTTAGGGTCGCTAGCTGGTTAGCGGACTTGGATGCATCTCCTCAGCTGAAGGATCCTGGAGGGTATCTCCCAACTCTTTAAGGAGATCTTTCTGAAGCCTTGTAAAATGCATTAAGTAGTTCAAGCAACAGAAGGGTAAAGGCCGCTGAAGAGAAAACATGCTTCCCATACTTAGCCATGGCTCTAGACTCCTTGTTTGGCGGATGGATAGAAGAGGAAGTCTCGAAGCTTCTTCTTGGTGGCTGCTGCCACCATCATAGCATCAACTGGCACACCTTTGGAGAGGAAGGACTTGTCATCTGGTGCAGTTATAAATTTGTTTGGCCTTCTCGGAACAGTTCCATGGACTCTGGAGCACTCCAAGCCTTTCGACTCATGACAGTCAGAAGTGGGACGAAAGGCGAAGACACCCAGGAGGTGGAAGGTCGGGAACCAAATGCATCCAGGTACATGCAGTCATTCTCAGAAGGGGCAAGGGAATTCCAGTTTCCCCTGTTTAAGGATCTCCAGAATTTCTGAGAATGAAATCCTTCAGAGGGGGACCGTGGGGACCCTTCCGAGTCATCAAAGTCCGTGCCACAGGTGACAGACTCAGGGGAGTCCACGTTTCCTCTTACATTTGCTCTTCCTGGGAACCTCTTCTGAGACACGCTCAGGAGAGGTGTCGGAAGAAGAGGGGTCGCCCAAGTGGGGCATCGGTTCCCTATGCTTGGAACGGAGAGAAGAATCCGACGCAGACAGGTATCGATGGGGATGGAGCAAGTGGAGCCGTTTCGGTGGACAGCACACTAATCATCACCTCGAAGACCCAGCGGTCTGGAATGGAGGGAGGCTCCTTCACACTGAAACCGACGGCTTCGAGGCAGAAGTGGGAGCTGAACTCACCTACGCCAAAGCTCCAAGAGGGAGAGCGGGGTCAGACAAGAGTCTGATGCCACTTCCCCCATCGGAGCCTATGAGGAAGTCTCGGCACCCAGACTTCTCAACAGAGCGGACTGTCGAGGAGGTCAGAGCAAGAGTCGTCGGAACAGACTGTTCCCATCGCTACTAACTCCATGCACTCCGACTCTGAACTAGATGTAGTCGGAGGAGGGACTGAGATAGGGGCTGGACTGGACAATGGAGCCACTTCCTCCTTGGCTGACCCTGACAACAATTTACCAAATCATCATGTCTTAAATAGCCTCTTCACCACTCTCGCTACATCATCATCCGGTAAACTCCTGGATGATCGAGAGGAGTGGGCCGAGGACCATTGGGTGACTACCTGCTTCAGATTGTAACAGCAGTGACTGAGGCACAGATCTCACCTGGTCCAATGAAGGGGATCTCGACCTCTTGTGAGTCCAGGATGGCTCCGAAGGATCCGAAGATTGTGATTTTGCCTTTGTTGGCACTGAAGGTGGAGCCAACAGAGAAGCTGAAGGCTGAGTAACCGAATCAACCTCAACCTGAGGTTTTAATAACCCTCTGAGGATCAACTTATTGCGCCTTTCCTGCAACACTCGTGCACTGAAAGCATGGCACACAGAGCATGAATCTTGAAGGTGGATTGCACCTAAACAGTAAACGCAACTCGTGCCCATCCGTAAGGGACATTTTTTGGCAACACGAGTCACATTTAAAGCCTGACTGTTTAACCACTTTCTTAGATATGCAGATTTCCAAGGACACCAACAATAACAGAATCTCCACTGATCTATTCAGAAAACCAACGAGGGTTAACTTATTACTCCACAGTAAAAGTCTACATACTACATAAACCAAGTATAAGGTAGTGAAATCCTAAGGCTATAGATTAGCTCGAATTACCACAGAGATGGAACCATTTCTGAGAAACCTGAACAACTTAGAAAATGATTTTCTAGTGAGAGGCTATGAAAGTCAGATGTTAAAAAACATCCTGGAACCCATTATAGAACTGAAAAGGACTAAAGCACCTTCACTCAACCTCCCCAGGAGAAAAATGTTAAGTAATCCCACAGAGAATAACAAATGCAAAAATAGCTGCATCCTGACATACACTTTGGATTATCACAGTATCAAAAATATTATTGAAGAAAACTGGGACATTGTCACAGGAAACCCTTTTCTGACATCTTAGGTGAAGCCCCATCATTTGTTTATAGGAAGGCCAGGAATATTAGAAGTTTTCTTGAATTTAAACCTAGACCATGTGAGAAAAGCACTAAGAGATGTGAAACTAATTGTACATTTTGTATATTTATACAGCAAGGTGATAGTTTTTATTGCCCTTATTTAAAGAAAATCATTAAAACCAGTGCTGGGGGTGACTGTAACACTAAAAAAGTAATTTACAAGGCACAGTGCAATGAATGTGATGCATTCTATGTGGGCAAGACTGTAAATAAACTCAAGCAAAGGATTTCATGTCATGTGTCAGAAATCCGCTCTGGATGTAAAAATAATGCACTAGCCAAACACCTTTCTCTTCATAAAAGACACACAGGTTTTAAGTTCCAGATCCTGGATCGCATAGACATGGGTGATCTTGAAGGAGACATCCCGAATATTCTGGAGAAACATGAACTCATGTGGCAATTAAAGCTGAACTCTTAGGAAGCCTGGACTAAACTACTACTGTTCAATTAAAAGTGCACTGGAACTTAGAAAATTGCCACATTGTTTACATGACTAATTGTATTTTATTTTATTTTTTTCTAAAAATTGGTTTTAAATACCATTTTAAATCATTTAAAATTTAAGTTTCCATCATCATACATATATATATATATTTTTTTTTTTCTGGTTCTCTTTTTCCACTTTATTCAAAATGATGGTAATAACAATACTAACTTACTATACAATTATATAGGTTTTTAGGGTTCTTGTACACAGACCTGAAGTCTAGAAGGACGAAAGCGATCTTTGTTAATAAGAAGTTATGTACCTACCATAACGTTCCATGTTAGTCGTCTTCTCTCGCCTTCTTTCTTGCTGGATGGGTTCGGAGCCGATCCTCGGCTGCGACTCGGCCACTTACTAAAGCTCGAGAGCTAATTTTACCAGCTCGAGGCAACCCTATATCCCATGATGCAAGGCGAAGACTACCCAGATCTCGTTTGGTAGCTAAGGAAATTATGCAATACATTCCTCCAACTGGAGAGGAGGAGGAAGAGGTAATAATAGTAATAATAATCATAGTAATAATCCCCCGAAAAAGATCAATGTAATCTAGTGACACTAGAAAGCTGATTAGTTGGAAAAATTGGATTAAGCCTCTTAAGGGAAGAGGCACAATCTTCTCAGTCTGACCAGGCTAGGGGGATGGTGGGTGGGACGCAAGAAAGAAGGCGAGAGAAGACAACTAACATGGAACGTTATGGTAGGTACATAACTTCTTAATGTTAAGTTGTCAATCTCGCCTTCATTCTTGCTGGATGGGACCGCGTCCCTAGCACCTTTATCCTGGGTGGCTCAATGGAACAGACTCTTGAGAACGGTGGAACCAAAATTCGCTCTGTCTCTGGAGGCCAAGTCTAATTTGTAATGTGAAACAAAGGTATGAGGAGAGGCCCATGTGGCTGCTGCACAAATAGTGTCTATTGGAAGTCTAGCCTGAAAAGCTGTAGATGTAGCTAGAGCTCTGGTAGAGTGGGCTTTTGGTCTAGAAATCAACTCTACCTCTGAGCTGATAAATGCAAGTAATCACAGAAGACAGCCATCTAGATAGAGTTACCTTGGATACTGGTAGGCCTTTCCTGTTCTCTGCATAGGATAAAAACAGTTGATCAGATTTCCTAAATTGTTTGGTTCTTTCCAGATATCATCTGAGTTGGCGGTGAACATCAAGATAATGTAGTTTTTGTTCCGCTCTATTAGAATAATTTGGGAAAAAAACTGGAAGATCAATGGATTGATTTAAGTTCGTCTGCGATGCCACTTTGGGTAAGAAAGACGGATTAGTCCTTAGAGAAACTCTGTCTTTGTGGAAGATAAAGTAGGGAGGACGAATGCAGAGGGCATGAAGCTCAGATACTCTCCTGGCAGAAGTAATGGCGACTAGAAAGAGCGTCTTCCAAGAAAGAAATTTCAATGAACAGGCAGCCGCAGGTTCGAAATGGGGAAGAATCAAGGATGTTAAATTTAAATCCCACTGTGGTGGGGGGTCTCTAATCGGAGGTTTAAGTAAAAAAAATACCTCTAAGGAATGCCTTGCAAAGTTTATGTGGCATAATGTTGTGGTCCAACAAGCCTATGTGAAAATTTGAAATGGCTGCCAGCTGAACTTTTACTGTGGAGGAAGAAGATGCTGAATGAAAAATCTCGGCCAGGAAGTCCAAGACCGAATGAATCGGAGCAGTATAGGGGTCTATATTCCTAGCTTTTGCCCAGAAGGAGAAACGTTGCCATTTACTAGTGTAAATCCTTCTGGTGGAAGATTTAAGGGAAGCTACTATGATATCCCAGACGGGATTAGAAATCATAGGAAGCCTGGCTAGGGATGGAAGCGGAGCAACCAAGCAGTGAGGTTGAGAGAAGGTATGGATTGGTGCAGCTGCCCCAACTGGTGGGTCAGAAGATCTGGAACCGGGTCCAGATGCCATGGCTGTACCAAACGATAATGTAGGAATGGAAACCAAATCTGTCGAGGCCAATAAGGGGCAATGAGAATCAAGTTGGCTCTCAAGGCGGTTGCTTTCTGAATTACTTGTGGTATCAGAGGAAAGGGAGGAAAGGCATAAAGAAGTCCCTGGGGCCAATCTTAGGTTAGAGCGTCTCTGGGGGGATGGCCTGGAAGCGGGAAGAGAGAGAAGAAGTCGGGGCATTTGCTGTTTAGAGGTGTAGCAAAAAGGTCGCAGCAAGGAAGGCCCCACTTCTGAAAAATCTCTTCAGTCACAGATTGTTTGAGAGACCATTCGGGAGGCATGGGAATAGCTCTGCTCAACCTGTCCGCTATGATGTTGGATTTCCCGGGGATATGCGTTGCTATCCGAAACCGCTGAGAAGAGATTGCCCACTGCCAAAGTCTGAGAGCCTCTCGACACAGTGGATAGGACTTGGTTCCGCCCTGCTTGTTGATATACCACACTACGGACATATTGTCCGTTTGGACTGCAATAGTTCCCAGGGGAAGAGAGTCATTGAGGGCTTGCAACCTTAAAAGCACTGCTCTCATCTCCAGGACAATTATGTGCAGGTGGCATTCGAAAGGTTGCCAAGTGCCATGGACCATCCTGCCCTGATAATGCCCCCCCACCCGATCAGGGAGGCGTCCGATGTAACCGTGGTGACCGGGGCGGGAGGAACAAAGGGTCTGCCCTGATGGACTTGAGGGGATAACATCCACCAAGTCAGATGCCTTTTGCAAATTGGAGTTATTATGATCCTGTGACGCATGGGAAGTTGTTGAAAGGACCATTGGGCGAACAGCATCCATTGTAGAAGACGCATGTAAAAGCAGGCAAGGGGAAGAAGTGTTATGGCGGCCGCCATAAGACCCAATACTTTCAGAGCAAATCTGGCCTGAATTTTGTTGCTGAGAAGAATCACATGGACGTGATTTTGAATGTCCAAGATCCTTTGGTCTGTTAACCTTGCTGAAAGTTGCACGGTGTCCAATTTGGCGCCTATAAAAGTAATAGACTGACAAGGCAGATTTTTCGAAATTTATAGAAATCCCTAGCCCTCTGCAAATGTGAATGGTGTAATCTCTGGCTTGGAGAAGTTGATGCCTGGTGGTGGCAGTGAGGAGCCAGTCGTATAGATATGGAAACACCTGGAATCCTTGACGTCTCAGGTGAGCCGTAACCGCTGCCATACATTTGGTGAACACACTGGGGGCTGTAGTGAGTCCAAATGGCAGGGCTCTAAATTGGAAGTGACTGGTCCCCAGCCGAAAGCGGAGAAACCTTCTGGAGCGCCTGTGAATTTTTATGTGATAGTACGCATCCTGAAGATCTACCGAGCACATCCAACTGTCCTTGCCCAGAAAGGGTAGAATGGACTGAAGTGTGACCATCCGGAATCTTGTTTTCTTTACAAACTTGTTTAGTTTGCTGAGATCTAATATTGGTCTCCAGTCCCCTGTCTTTTTTGGAACTAAAAAGAACCTTGAGTAGATCCCGGATCCTATTTGGTCTGCTGGGACTGGCTGAATGGCTCTTTTTGCTAGCAGTTTTGAAATCTCTAGATCCCGGATCCTATTTGGTCTGCTGGGACTGGCTGAATGGCTCTTTTTGCTAGCAGTTTTGAAATCTCTGGTACTGCTAGTACCCTTAGACTGGGTGGAATGTCTGGAAGGGTTCCCTTTTGCTGAAATGGGGTTTGAATAAAGGGAATTTTGTAACCCTCGGATATGATCGACTGTACCCATTTGTCTTGAGAAAGGGAAAGCCAGGCTTTTCGGTACAGCGATACTCTTCCCCCGACTGCCTCCGAAGGTGGACAATCGGGCAACATCTCAGGGATGCTGGAAGGGTTTGTCAGAGAGAGGCTCCCTGCTACCCTGATTCTGCGGACCCCCTCTGCCTCTAGGGTGGCATTTGTTGTTGTTACCCCCTCTGCCTCTGGGGGTAAACTGACCTCGTGCGTCAGGCGTGACTCCTTGAGATTTGCGGAACCACATTTTCCCTCCCTTCTGACCTTTTGGGTAAGGTCTTGAAGGGGTGGAGAAACTGACTCCTACGGCAGATTGCCATCTTGTTCGCATCTAGTCGAGGTGTCTTTCACTTGAGGTCCGAACAAAGTCGAGCCATCAAAGGGAGAATTTGTGAAGGATGCCTTGAAGGGATCTGCAAAATTACAAAGCCGCATCCAGGATTGACGCCTTAGAGCCACTCCTGTGCCTGTGGCCCTACTTGCTCCATCGGCTGCATATGAAATGAGCCGCATGGAGGAGTTAACAATGGAGTTTAGGATTCCTAGCTGTGAGTTAATTTTATCCTAGGACCCAGCAGCTGATGGATCCTGTAAAACTTCTCCCAACTCTTTAAGAACATCTCTTTGAAGGTGGGTGAAGTGACACAAGTAGTTCAGCGCTCGCATGGCAAAGGTCACTGAAGAAAAAAATCCACTTGCCGTACCTATCCATAGTCCTAGAATCCTTGTTAGGAGGATGGACAGGTACTGAAAGATCAGCTAGTTCCTTCTTGGTGGCTGCAGCCACCACCATGGCATCAACCGGGATGCCTTTTGTCAAATATTGCCTATCAGGTGGGGCCGTAATGAATTTAGAAGGCCTCCGAGGAATGGGTTCCACCAAATCCGGGGTCATCCACGCCTTCCGAGCCACCACGTCCATAAGAGGGTCGAAAGGCGGAGACACCCAGGAGGTGGGGGGTCGAGACCTGAACGCCTCCAGGTATACTGACTCATCCTCGGAAGGATTAAGGGAAGGCCAGTTCCTCCTCTGCTTAAGGAGTGCAAGGATGTCTGAGAAAGAGACATCCTCAGAGGGGGACCTTGGGGATCCCTCCGACTCATCCAAGTCAGTATCGGATGTAATAGACTCGGGGGAGTCTAGATGTTTCCTCTTACATGTCCTCTTACGTGGAGGTTCACCTGACGGATCAGGAGAAGCCTCGGAAGAGGAAGATATTCCCAATGGGGAAACCTGAGGCGTTGGATCTCTGGGTCCGGGAGCAAGAGAGTGGGAAGAGACGTCAGCAGGCACTGTAGTGGGAGGAGCTGATGGAACTGACTGTTGACTACGCCCAGGGGCAAGTACACTCCTCATCACCTCAAAGGCTCCCCCGTCAGAGAGGCCAGAAGGCTCCCGCTCCGAAGAGATAGGAACTCCAGGCCGCACCGACAGGGACGGCTCCGAGGCTGATGTCGGGGCTGAGCTCACCAGCGCCGAAGCTCCGAGAGGGAGAATGGGGTTGGATAAGGGTCCGATGTCAGTCACCCCCTCGGAGCCGACGAGAGAGACCAGACACCCGGATCCCTCCAATGAAGGCCTCAAGGAGGAAATCGGAGCAGAGGACGACGGAGCCGAAAGGGGGGTTGGTATCGGCTCCGAAGTCACAAGAGTCACGGCTCCGAGGAGCTCCGGCTCAGAGCTCTGTAAAAGAGTCGAAGGAGGAATGTTAGGTGGATGTGTGATAGCTACCGTCTGTTGAGACGGGCTATGGAGCATTTGGGCCAATGCCTGAGACTAACAGTCTACTCACCACTCTCTCAAGGTCGTGATCGGACAGCCTGGACGACAGAGAACGGCTCCGATGGCTCTGCTCCGAGAGCAGGGGTGATCTTGGAGCCGAACGTATCGACTCCAACGAAGGGGATCATGATCTCTTTTTTGAGATAGGTGGAGCCAAAGGAGCCGAGGATATGTCGGCTCTGGCCGGAGCCGACACTGAGTGCCCAGATTTAGCAGCATCGGCGCCGGATGGAGCCGATACTGTAACATCTAATATAAAAGGATCGGCTCAGACCGGAGCCGATCTCGACACTGAAGGAGAACCAGTAGCCGATGGCTTAGGACTTGAAGCCAAAGGCTTAACTGGTTTCGAGGGCTTCCCAGGAACCGACTTAGTCGGGGAGCCCTCAGGCTTTAATAAGCCCCTCAATATTAATTTATTTCTGCACTCCTGCAGGACTCTTGGGCTGAAGGCATGACAGATAGCACAAGAGTCCTGCAGGTGCAGAGGTCCCAGGCACTAAACACAAGAAGTGTGACCGTCTGTCAGAGAAATCTTCTGACAGCACAAGTCACACTTCTTGAAGCCTGAGACCTTTGTGTCCTTCGACATAGCTGTGTCGAGGAAACACTAAGTAACAAAGGAAAAACAGACACACACACAATAAACACCCAATCCAATAATAAAAAATTTAAACAGGGATACAAACACACTCAAACACCACACAGAATCCCTGACAAGAAAAAATTAGGAAAGGGGGAGGCTTAAGGCCTAACTTAGGGGAAGGGATAAATAACTAGAAAAATTAGGGAACACTAACGGGAATAGGGTTAAATTATACATTAAAAGTTTACACAACAACTAAGGTGACAAACTAAAGGGATGAGACTAAAAGTCTGAATTTGAAGAAACTTACCTGGAGCTGGTAAAAAAGCACCTCGCAAGCGAAAGTGGCAAACGAGATCTGGGTAGTCTTCGCCTTGCATCATGGGATATAGGGTTGCCTCGAGCTGGTAAAATTAACTCTCGAGCTTTAGTAAATGGCCGAGTAGGAGCCGAGGATCGGCTCCGAACCCATCCAGCAAGAATGAAGGCGAGATTGACAACTTAACATCAATAGGTTATGAAAATAGAAACTGATTTTTACATGCAAAATGTATATGTATATATTTATATATAATTTTTGATCGCAAAATGAATTAAGGTTGATATATTTCCAGCCATGTAGTATATTGCCTTGTATAAAATCACAGACTTAATAATCTACTTAATAATTTGGTTAAATAAGATGTACCATTAAAGTACATTAGGGCTATATATTATTATGACAGCTACTAGGTAGGGCAGGACCAGCTTGAATGTCACACTGATGGGGGAAGTGATGTGAACATGTGTACCAATAACACTGTTTTACAGCACAATAAACCACTTCCATGCCTGATAAAAAGTATATATATATTTAGAAAGCTTGTGAGGAAATTATTACTCTATTTTTGTTTTACTTGGATCGCTTGTCTGTGTACTTAATAAAGGATTTTCGACTGGAAATCTTCCACACAGAGAAGTTTCTTACACTGTACGGTTTTGTAGACTCAGACAATTTCACACAAAAAAGAATGCACTAAAGGAGAGTGATTTATTTATTTTTTTAATAGAAGAGGGATAGAAAATAAGGAAGGGAAGCCTTTAACTTAAATGGCTAAAACTCCCACAGGGAGAAAGCCTCCAACTTAAATGGCTTTTTCCCTAAGAAGCAGGGAGGGGAAAGAACACAACCCTGAGAAAAAAATGCGCCGCCGACAACACACACAAAACAGTCCTGAGAGGAAATAACAGCCTATAAGCACAAAAAACTGTAGCAAGTATAGGGATAAAACGACAGACAAACTCTAACAATACCAATTAGACCTGACCAAACAAGAATTTTTATACAAAAAATTAACTACTTAGCCTGAGACAGCAGAACACAATCTCGACGCTGCAAGCGGCAAATGAGATCTGGGTAACTACCGCTATGCATGCTGGGATAAGGGGTGAGCCTCGAGCCAGTTAGGACTCTTCCAGCTTTAGAAGTGGCCGAGTCACAGCAGAGATCGTCTCTGAACCCCAGCCAGAAGGAAGGTGAAATGGACAACATAGCATCTAAGTGTTTAACATCAGCCGCCTTTTTCCCATTTTTCTAAATGGGGTCGGGGTATCATGTTAATTGTTGCCAACTCTCTTCATTCAGTGCCGCCCTCCTGCCTTCTTCAACACTCATGCCTGTCGCAGATCTTCTTTCACACAATCCATCCACCTCTTTGCTGGACGACCAGGCTTCTTCTTACTGTCTCCCTGTCTACCCCAAATCCTCCTCACCGGATTGTCTTCTGCTTTTCTACACATGTGCCCAAGCCACCGTAACTGGTTCTCTCTGATCTTTTCTGCAATCGGACCTACTTTTGAGTCTGCTCTTATGTCCTTGTTTCTTCGTTTGTCACACAGTGTGCATCATCTTCAACTGTTCTGCCTTTACTGCCCAGGTTTCTGTACCATACAGTAGTACTGGTCGCACCACTGTCTTGTACACCTTACCTTTCAGCTTTTTGGCAGTCTTCTGTCATAAACTACACCTGATATTTTATTTATTTTATTTTACATTTGTTGACCGGGCTAGTCCGATTGGATATATGTCCATTTTCAGCATAGGCCCGGGGAGAAAAGCTCCAACATACAAACATTGGTAAGGACAGGTACAAAAAATCTAAGCCTATATAATAGTATATACATCCAGATGCATTAGATATAAACTATAACTCAAAAGACAAGAAGTAAAAAGTATGTTATGATAAAAAAGTTTTCACAAAGCATAAAGGTTGAGGGTGCATAAATACTGAGAGAGAGTTAAGTCAAGGTTGGTACAGGGGCAGAGCCAGTGGGTCTTGAGGTGAATTTTGATTTGGGATTTAAAGCAGGGAAGAGAGGAGATTGCTGTAAGACTGTGTGGCAGAGTGTTCCAAGTTTTCCCTACTGTGTTTAAGAACAAAGATTTGCCAGCTGTGTTACTGGGTTTAGAGGTGGATGTAAGTAGTTTGTTGGAGGAACGAAGGCTTTTGAGATTACAGTAAGGAGTGATAAGGGAAGTGAGTATGGGTGTTTTTGTGGGTTTGTAAAGGATTTTGTGGGCTAAGGAGAGCTGGTGAAATAGGATTCGATTTTGTATTTCAAGCCAACCTAGTTGCCTTAAGTTTTGGCAGTGATGAGTTCTAAAGGTAGAGTTAGCGACAAATCTGGCAATATTGTTGTAAGCAACTGATAGTTTGCTGAGGTTAGTTTTAGACAAAAGTGTAGATAGGTGAGGCATACAGCAAGGTGGAAATGAGATGGGAATGAGCAATGGAAGCTCTGGCAAGAGTTTAATTCTATAGAGGGAGCCTAGTTTTCTGTTAACTAATTCTGTGTTGTTAATGCGTGTGTCAAAGGTCAGATTGTTGTCTATCTCAACTCAGAGGAGTCTGGTAGTTGGATCGGGTGATATGTTGGTGCCATTATTCGACATGAAAGTGAAGTTCATTGGAGGGGATTTTCAGGTAGGGGAAAAAAGTAATAATTTGTTTTTTTGGGGTTCAAAATTAAGCATCGCTTTAGGAACAATGTCTCTATGGTTTGGAAAATCTGTTGGGTGAGGAAGTGCAATTCAGAGTGGGTTGAGGCAGAACAGATTAAAGTTGAGTCATCAGCATATTGTACACAGGTGGCAGGAGAAATATGAGTATGCAGATTAATGAAAACTGAGAACAGAAGAGGGCCAAGTATTGAGCCTTGGGGGACACAGAGTAATGGGGAGGTTGTTGGACAAGTTATTGTGCCATATCCCTGTTGTGCAGATCAGAGTGGAACCACTTAATTGAGTTTGTGTCTAGTGCAAATGATTTAAGTAAGTTTAACAGTATGTCATGATTGACCATATCAAAGGCTTTGGATAGATTGATAAATAAGGCAGAGGTAAGTATATTATTGTTCCTATTTTTATTGATGTGGTCTGTGAAGGAGAGGAGGGCAGATGTGGTGCTATGGTAGGGTCTGAAGCCATGTTGACAGTTAGCTAGCAGATTGTTAGTTGAGGTGATTCAGAAGTTGCTTCTGGACACATTTTTCCATGATTTTAGCAAGAGGAGAGAGGAAGGCTATGAGTCGGTAGTTGGAGAGCTTGGCTGAGTTTCCACCTTTATGGAGGGGAATAATATGAGAGATTTTCCAGAGTGAAGGAATGTAGCCTTCGACAATGTTTCTGTTAATCAGGACAGTGATGGGATAGATTAAAGCATTAGCAGCAAGATTTAGATAATGAGCAGGAAGAAGGTCTGCTGATGGAGAAGAGGGCTTACGTTTATGAAGAACAGAACAGATCAGTGAGGAGGGTAAGGGTTGTAGCTGAAATGTGGGAATAGATGTGTTGGAGGTGGTGGTCAGAAAGGAGAAGTAGGGGGAGAGTTGATCTGAGAGAGACTGGAGAATTTCAGTAAAGAAGGTATTGAAGGCATCGGCAGTTTGTTTGGGGTTACCTTGGGAGGTGCCTGATGGGTTTGGAGTGTGCGAGTGGCCAGGTTTTAGGAGACTATTTATTGCAGCCCAGAACTTTTGTGGGTTATGAAGGTTAGTTTTTTTGCAAATGGCAGTAGTAGTTTCTTTTATCACTAAGTACTGCTTTTTTTTTTGTTATGTTTCTGATTTGTCTAAAGTTTAGTTGGTCAGCTGGATCTTCAGTACTATGACATTTGGACCAGTTTATTTTTCAGGATTATTTTTTGCCTTGCGTCCTTTGTTAGCTATGAGGCGTGTTTTGAGCAAAGTCTGGTGGATCTTGCTGGAGCATATGAGCCGAGGATAGATAAGAATTTAGAGTTAAAGTATGTCACAGCATCATCCAATTGGAGGTATTTAAGAGGAGACCAATTGCAAGATCTAAGCTCAGATTGAAAGCTATCAGGGTTAAAGTTTTTGTTTGTTCCATTTTGCATTTAGTTAAGTTGGGGTGATCAGTTTTATATCTTATTAAGTAAGGGCATGTTCACTTATATCATCAGGCAGAGTACCTACTGTATATGTTTGGTGGTGACTATTTATCAGGATCCAGTCTAAAATGCTTTCTTTGTTGCCAGGTTTGTTTGTTCTGGTAGGGGATACGATGGTTTGTGAAAAAACAAAGATTTAAGAGGGTGGAAGGGGCAGCTGAGGAGCAGGAATTCCAGTCAATATTGATATCCCCAAGGATTATGGTTTCTTGCGGGAACTGAATGGCCAGCCAGTTAAGGATTTCTTCTAGGGTACTGATATTATTGCCTGGGGGAAGGTAGATGCAGATTATATTGATGGATTTGTAGGTATTAAGCTTGAGTTTGGATACAAGGATTTCGGCGTTACTTTCAAAGGGAGGCTTAACCTGTAAGGCAGTGATTTGCATCCCTGTTTTGTAGAGGATTGCTATTCCGCCACCCTTTTTTATTTTACAGTCTAGTCGATGGATGTTGTAGCCAGGGGGAATAATCTTGTCCTGAATTACTGGCTTAAGCCATGTTTCAGACAGGCAAAGGATGTCAAATAGTGAACATCCAGTAGAGTGTGAAGGTGTGCAATTTTATTTTTAATACTACGGATATTAAGGTGTGCTATAGTGAGAGTGTTTGGGGGTTTGGTTAGTAAATTTGAGTTAGAGGGAATGGTATAAGGAAGATTTCTAGTGGCTGTGTTGTTTGGGCCTGGGTTAGGATGAATGTCACCTGCTAAAGACAGGATTAATCTTTTTAACCTGTTAGAGAGTTTAGGTAGTATGAGTGGGGTTTTTCTCTCTTTATAAAAGAGTAGGTAATGTGAACCTTTCTGTGAAATTTCGTTGGAAGGTAGCTGGCATAATAAGTGAAGTTAAAAAGTGGTGAGATGGATTTATGTAATGGTAAGTTATATGTGTGGATGAAGTGTTTGATTCTGTGAGGCTATGATGTTCATTGGATGTTAGAAGGTAGGGTATTATAAGGAAGGGAGAATTGAGAGTATCAGAAATTGTTTTGAGTGTGCTGATGTTAGTAGAGTTGGCATAGTGATTGGAGGGGTGCTGGACATAGTTTGGGAAGAGGAAATGGAAGTAATTACAGGAGATGGATGAGAGTTGTGAGTGAGTTAAGTGGCAGGTGGGTGGTGATAAGTAGTTCAGGAGGGGAGGGTGAAAGGGTGAAATCAAATGGGGGAGTGGTGGTTAAGGAAGTATAAATGTAGGATGTCTGGGGCGGGTGGAATTTGGGGGCAGGGTAGGGGAGCAGACTGAGCCCACAAGGCAAATGGAGCGGGTAGAGCCAAGTGGAAGAGAAGACTGCAAAAACCTATCACTAGCTTAAGCCTAAAAACAAAAGAGGATGGCCTACAGTTACAGTGAAAGACCAGTGAATTGTAGACACTGTCATACAGGAAAGAATCGGGAGATCTAGCAATAGAGTAACTGGGAGGTCTAGCAATAGAAGAGAAGGGGAGTAGGGTTTGAATGACTACAATTACCTGGTATAGGAATTAGTAAAGTATTATATTGTGTGATCGACTACTGTGGAGAAAGCTGCCACCTAGTGGCAAGACGGAAAGACAACAGAAGGAGGGAAGGGTCTTTGTGCTCTAAAGAAACCAGGCTAGAAGTAAGCTAAAGGGGGAAGAATAGCAATCTGGCTGTGGTAGGCTGCTGTCGCTCACTTCAGGGTGTTGTTTGTTCTTAGCAGGGAGGTAGTTCTTGGGATTAAATTTCGGGAGGGAGCTCCCAGGATGGCAGACGAGTATGATACTCTATGCCAGTTGGCTACAGCCCCTCTGATTCTAGCTTTGACCTCTTCATTCAGACTACCCTTCTCCTCAACCAACTCTCCCAGATACTTGAAGTTGTTTATCTGTTCCACTATCTTCCCTTCTATCTCTATTCTCAGCTTCTTCTGAGTTCCCTAATTTGCTGCGATTACCACTGTCTTATCTGTGCTTAGTTTCATCCCATGTGCCTTCAGATTTGCATTCCATTCTCCTATCCTTTGCCGAAGTTCTAGCTCAGTCTGCTTGTACTGCCAAATTGTCTGAATACAGCAACTTTGTTGATCTGTCCACTCCTCCAATCTGTTTGCTAATGCAGTCCATCACCAGTATGAACAGTAGTGGGCTCAGACCTGAACCCTGGTGTACACCCACTCCCACTGGGAACCCCTCTGTGAGGCCAAACACTGTTCGTACTTGAGTCACTGGGTCCTTGTACATAGCCTGCACTAATTCTACCAATATTTCTGGGACTTCAAACCACCGTAGTACTGCCCAGATAAGCTTTCTTGAGACTTTGTCATATGCTTTCTCCAAGTCTAGGAATGCCCAGTTGGACTCTCTTCATCTCTAGCTACTTCTCAAGTATCTGTCTCTGTGCAAACATCGGGTCAACTGTGCTGCATCCTGATCTGAATCCAAATTGCTGATCTCCCATCTTACATTCTACTACTCTGTCTCTGCACATCTGTTTATCAATCACCCTTCTCCAGAACTTTCATGCAATGCGGTAGGTGTTTGATGCCTCTGTTCTGCCCACAGATGTGGATGTCCCCTTTGTTCTTGTACACTGGCATGAGTATGCTTATTCTCCAGTCATCTGGGATACTCCTCTCTCTCCACACTGCTATCAGTACCCTCAGGAGCCATTTCTCTCCACACTGCTATCAGTACCCTCAGGAGCTATTTCTCTCCTATCTCACCCAGCATCATTATCATATCTGCAATGACCTCATCTGAGCCTGCTGCATTCCCTGACTTCATCTTCCTTAGTGCTGTTCTTACTTCTTCTAAGGTAGGTCTTTTTCTGGGGCAGTACAGCTTCTGTGGGGGTTTCTTCATTCAGAAGCTGTTGGAACTACTCCTTCCATCTGCCTTTGATGTCCTGCGGACTGGTGAGCAGGTTGTTGCTGGCATCCCTTATGAAGGGTGTCTATCATCTTTATCTTTCTGTCTTTTCCTTGCAACCTGATAAGAGTTTCTTTGTTCCCCTTACAGAGTCCCTTTCCAGACGTTGGTAGAGTGCCTCCGATGCCCCATTCTTTGCTATTGCAACTTTCTTCTTAGCTTCTTTGTTAGCCAACCAGTAGTACTTTCTAGCCTGTTCAATCTTTTCCATTTCCCACTTCTTCCTGCACTCCTTTCTTTTGATGACTTCCTGGACTTCTACATTCCACCACCAGCTTTCCTTATGTACCTTACTTCCATACCTGGCTCTGCCACATATCTTTTCTGTAGTCCTAACACATGCTTTTTTTAGGTGCTGCCACTCTTCAACTCCACCTATTTCCTCTTCTTCTTGGGGTGCTAGAGCCCTGAGTAATTCCTTGAACTGCTGTACTCTTTCCAGTTTCCAGGTCTTCAGTCTGGTCTCTGTTAACCTTAGAGCCTTCTCTGACCACTGCTTGCAGCTGATTATAGCAACTAGTGGTTTATGTTGTGGACTAACTTTCACTGGAGATGACTTTGCAATCATGGATTCTACTCCAGTGCCATTTTCTTACTAGGAGGAAGTCTACCCAAGTTGCATGTTTGCTGCTCTTGTATGTGACCTTGTGACTCTCTCTCTTTCTGAACCATGTGTTGGCTACTATCAAGCCATTTGCCAGACAGAAGTCTAGAATGGCTTCTTCTTTATTCCTGTTGCTCCACCCATGTGGACCAAGGCAGGCCTCATTTCCTGTTCTGTCTGTCCCAATATGTGCATTCAAGTCACCTATTATCAACACCAATTCATGTTGTCCTGCTTTATCTGGTAGGTCCTGCAGCTGCTGTCTGAATGCACTATTTTTCTTACTATCACAACCCTGCTGTGGGGCACAGGCTGAGATTATGAATACTGCCCTATCATTACAATGGAGTCCGACTGCCATGAGTCTGTCATTATTTCTGATGATATCCCTCACTGCCTTCTGAAACCTCTCTTTCACACCACAATTCCTACACCATTTCTAGCTTGTTCCCCACCTGAGTAGTAGAGTCTGGATCCCAAGCCAAGTGGCTTTGTCGCACTGCCCTTCCATCTCATCTCTTGGATACATAGTATGTCCAGCCTCCTCCATATTATCATGTCATCCACTTCCAAGCTGCGTCCTGTTAGTTAACCTATATTAAGCATAGCAATTCTCAATTCATGTTTGGCAGGTTGGTTGGTTTGACATCCAGCTTTTGCTCAAAGCTATCCCAGGCTGGGCAACTAGACACTGGCCAGCCAGTAGCTTATTGACCCAGGGCTGCTCGGCTTCAAGGCGGACGCACACTGGCCAACAGGGGCACATATACACCTGCCACCTTTCACAGGGGTCCCTGGCATGGGTCAGAATAAGCCAGGTCCTCAACCCATGTATCACTGGTAACTACCCATGCCCATTTTTGGCGACATTAGTCAACATGACCGAATGACCTAGAGCCATATTTTACACAGTCGAGTGGCTAGCCTTGCCACGACACGCAGTCTGTGGTCCATGTTCTCCTATCTTGAAGATACTGTGCACCACAGTAGATGCCCAAAGCAGTTGGCTTGTACAACTCTTCCCCCTATAGGACACCAAGTACAGTCTATGCTGCTGCCCACAGCTCCATTCATTGGTGAGTTTGAGATGGAAAAAGCATGTTTTTTGGACATGGGAGAGACCCCAAGGAGACACAGAGAGAACATACAAACTCCAAACAGGCATTGGTTGGATGTCAGGATTGAACCTTGTACCATGTGCATGGGAGGGTGAAGACCTTAATTAACCATTAAGGCATCTGGTCTCTAAATGTTTACCAGCAGTAGGATTAACAAACTATAGCTGCTGGGTCAAGTTTGGGAAGACTGTATAAAAACTTCTGTCTATACACAATGATTTCTGTCTACACACACTGAGCTGAGTGGAGGAGGGGCATTGACTGCAACTCTGATCTGAGCTATATAACAATAAGTATCCCATTTTTTTTTTTTTTTGCTTATTACTACTAGCTATTGCTTCTAGCAATTTATATATAACACTTTTTATTGCCTGCTGCATACTTTTTACTGTATTTTATTGCTATTAACTAATCTGCACTGTTAAACTAAAATTGTCTGCCTTACAGGGCCTGATAAATAGGTTTTTACTGTCACACTGTAAAGCTTTTTAGCTAGTTTTACTGTGTGAAAGGTATTAAGGGGAAATTTTCCCTACTTGTTAAACACCTATTTGAGTGTTCTGATTTCCTGCCAAGGAGTGTATCATATAACTGATTTGTTTGCAGTTAAAAGCATTCTGTAGAGTCTCCTTGCTCCTTTATCTGTTTAAAACTTTCATTTTGTGGCTCACTGCTGTTCTACTGTGGCAATCATTTCTGTAGTGTTTACTGCCTGAAAGACTGTAGGCTAGTAGCTTTAGTATTGTTCCCCACCCTCCCTCCTTGTTGGTGTCTTGCTGTTATACTTGGTGGCTTTGCAGTTGCCCGCCCCTACTGTAAATTTGATCTGAAACACTCCTCCCAGGCTAGTGTCATTAGCTCATTCTACCTAATGCTGAGATAACATTTGAGAAGGCCAAACCACTTTGTTTCCTAACCTTGAATTATCTTCTGCTTCTCCTCTCTCCCTTTCCTTTACAAAAAAAAAATGTTAGAATCTACCTGTGTTCTGCTTAACTGCAACAAAAAAATTACGCTTGTTTCTTGCCTTTCCTGTAACAAGTCTAGTCTGGACACAGATTTGCTATATCCAGGACTGTTTGTAAGCTTCTGAGCCCCCCAAGCCTGTCTGTGTTGGAGCGAAACCTGCTAGCTCATCAGTGGGAGTGGTAAGCACTAGGTAACCTTCCTACCACATAAGGAGTGGTTTCTAGCCCAGAAATTGTAGTTATTGGCCGTTTGGGCAGTTTTTCTCTCTCAACTTCCTGATTTAAAAGTCCGCATTTGCACTTGTTTCTCCCCCTTCTTGTAACTAGTCTAATCCAGATACAGATTCTTAGTTTTAGCACTTGAATTTGCTTACTCCTGCTCGGCACTTTTTCAGAACTTGTTTGTAAGCACTAAAGAAGCTACAAATTACTACAGCACTCAACCTTCATTACCTAGAGGAAAAAAGTTTTTGTACTTACTTTCCTCACTTGCTTAGTGAAAAACCTCTCTTGTACTCACTTTTCCTCACTTGTCTAGAGGAAAACAGTTTTTTATTCAGGCATGTCCAAGGGTAACCTCCCAGTATTCTCTCCTGTCCATCTCATGAATCGGGGCATCTTGGGGCAATGTAGCAATTGCCTCATGTACATAGACAACCCTCTCCTCCTCCCACCCAAAACTACAACCTGTGAGAAAATCTAGCCAAACGTAAAGCTCTCTCCAACCAAGACTGAACTTGACAGTCAACAGGAGAAGGTAAACACTTGCACCACACCAGACATCACATAGTCCCACTAAACCTATACCACCAAAATCCACACACAGAAACACAAAAACATTCATGGAGGCTCTCAATAACAATCTGCTCAAGCAACAGAGACCTTTAAAGCAGAAATGCAAGCAACCTCCATCCTCCAACACAACACAAATGACACGCAGCCCACAGACTCAGTGTGCCACTCAACCACAGCCCATAAGACAAAACAACGTAACCAATACACTAGTCATAGGTGACTCTATAGTCAAGCACAATGATGTCCCGCTCACCAGGATAAGCAAGAAGGTACTGTCAGCTGCCTGTCGGGTGTCAGGATCTGCCACATAACCCATGCACTCAGGTCACTCCACAACAAGTACAAATAAGACTCTGTCATTGTCTATGTTGGTGTGAATGACCTGAGACGTACCTCTCTGGACTACATGAAAAGAGACGTGGAAGAGCTCTCTGATCTTGTAGCCCAGGCAAGTATGACCCTAACCCTGAGTAGCATCCTGCCATCGCCCAGAATACCATAGTACAAGGACAAAATGATTGCATTCAACAATTGGCTAAGCTTCTGGTGTCATTCTAAGCGGATCCAGTAACTGTCTGCTTGTGACGACATGGTCGACAGACCACGATGCTTTGCCAGAGATGACCTGCACCTGTCACCCCTGGGATTCCAGATACTGGCTAAGGCTCTTGCCGCCCGTATAGTGACATTTTTAGGCAAGGTTCAAATGACAAATTCACCACCGTAATAGGAACAGGCAAGCAAAAACTGAGGGTAATGCTACCCAATGCTAGAAGTCTAAATTTCAAAATGCACTCCCTAGAGGTACTCCTTAAAATGGAGAACATCGATATCTGTGCAGTGACTGAGACCTGGTTCAAGGCTTCAGAGAGCACCCCTGCATTACCAGGCTATAACTTATACCACACTTTTCGGCCACCTAACCTGGACCAGAACACCAAAGGCAGAGGTGTGTCCATATTCATTAAGGATATTCACAACTCCAGGCTAGTTGCTCAGCATAATGCATCTGAGGTTATCCAAGTACAACTAACTCTGGGCAAAAAGTAGAGTTGTGTACACTTACCATAAATGTAGACATTCAAGTGTATTGATTGATGCAGTCATCACATTTGGGTTATCTGCTTGCAGTAGCTCTCAGTCGGCCTGATTATCAAAGTCTTGGGTCCTGCGTCGATTGCTGTCTCATCTTCCATGACGTCAGGTAGTCAAGGGTATAAAGCATGCAGCCAATGCCATTACAGCAGTTTTTCTTGCCCCAGATGTCAGGTGCCCTCTTAATGGGAAGCAATTAAATATATATATGCAAGGTTATACCTCCAACAAAAAAGCAAATACACCAAAAAGCTTTTAAGCATAGTAAAGGAGAATAGAGGTACAGCCAAAAGAAGTCAGGGGGCTGGAGGGAGGGTAACCAGAACTACAATAGTGAATACACTCTAACATCAACATTTATGCTAAGTATACACAACTGTACTATGCTCATCGTGTTTCACTGCTGCAGTCATCACATTTGAGTAGATTCCCAAAGCTAAGGATGGGAGGAGGAATTTAGATAGCATTAAGACCAGCTATAAGGCCCTGCAAGACTGTAGTGGCAAAGCCAGCTCTGGATTTAGAGAAAACTGGCAAATGGCAATGCCTTGGTGAAAGTATGTACAAAACTCCAGGTAGCAGCTTCTAGGATATCCCTGGCAGGGAAGCCTCTGAGAAAGGCTGTAGAGGTAGATGCAGCCCTGGTTGAATGTGGTCTTATCCCCTGTGGGGGTAGGTTTTCCACAGTGCTTATTAACAGAAATGAATGCAATGGCCTATCCATTTACAAATGGTTTGCTTTAAAATGGCCTTCCCCTCTACCCTGCAGCAAATGCCACCAGCAGTTGTTCAGATTTCCTTTGAGGTTTAGTCCTGTCCAAGTAAAATCGAAGTTGTCTGTGCACATCTAAGGAATGCAGTATCCGTTCCCCTTTGTTCTGTGGATTAGAAAAGACGGTTGGCAAATGAATGGAATGATTAAGAGCCACACTGGATACTACCTTGGACATGAAGGAGGGATTGGTCCTGAGGGACACCCTGTCCGCATGAAAGATGATGAAAGGCTCCACTGCCATAAGGGCCTGTAATTCAGATACCCTTTCTTGCTAAAGTGATTGCTAAGAGGAAGGCTGTTTTCCAAGGAAGGAATTTTAACTATGCACTTGCAGCTGGCTCAAAAGGAGGTAGAGTGAGTTTTTCCAATACAAAGTTAAGGTCCCAGGCGGGAGTTGGGGCTCTCTCCTGGGTGGTCTCAAGTATTTGGCTCCTCTGAGGAACTGCTTGAGCAGTGGATGAGAGAAGAGGGGTGTGGTTCTGTGTTGTAATGAGCTGAAATGGCTGAGGCATGAATTTTGATGTAGGAAAAATAAAGGCCCTAGTGAAGCATCTCAGTTAAGTATTGAAGAATCTGAGGTAAATTGGGCGCTGCTGTGCCCATCCCTTGAGTTTGGTTCCAGGAACAGAATCTTTTCCATTTTTCAGCATAAGATTTTCTAGTGCTAGGCCTCCTTGCCTCCAAAATGACATCCAGCACTTGCTTACTGAGGGATGGTAACGAAGAGATTAGGTAATTAGCCAGGCTGCCAGGTCCAGGGTTTGAAGCTGTGGATGCAGAATCTGACCCTCCTGCTGGGACAGCAGGGTAGGGGTTTGAGGCAGGTGCCATGGAGCCAGCAGTGACATCATCCTTGGTTTGTCCTGTTTGATCTTTAGTAGTACTTTGGAGAGGAGAGGCAGAGGAGGAAAGGCATAAACTGATAGATTTTTACAGTTGGACAGGGAATCCACTTTCCAGGCTTGTGGTGAGTCCTTGTCCAAAATGTGTTCAATTGGTAGTTCTTGGGGGAGGCAAACAGGTCTATATTTGGGCTCCCCCATTTGTTTATCAACATGTTGAAAGTCTTTGGTTCCAGTTTCCACTCGTGTGGTTCCATGAGATTTCTTATTAGTTCGTCCGTCAGTGTATTTTACACTTCCTGGCAGGAATTGAGCCTGTAGATGCACTTGGTAGCTCAAGGCTGTGTTCCACAGAGCCATGGCTAGTCTGCAGAGGGGGTATGAATGGGTACCTCCCTGCTTGTTTATGTACCACATAACAGTGGTGTTGTCCGTCTTTACCATTAATTGTCCTGGAAGAATGTGGTCTTGAAGGCTGTCAGAGCATTCTGTACAGCTAACATTTCTTTTGGATTGATATGCAGGTGCATTTGACTTGGGTTCCATTTGCCCTGAATGCACTTCCCTGCCAGGTGAGCCCCCCATGCATAGTCCGATGCGTCTGTTAGGGTTTGGCCAGCAGGGGGTAGAAGGAATGGTAGTCCCTTGTTTTGGTGGCAGGCCTCTGCCCACCAAAGGAGCTCTTAACTGCAGACAAGGTATGATAGGAATCATTGCTTCTAGATCCTGAGAATGTTGACACCATAGGCTTTTTAGATACCACTGTAGTTTCCTCAAATGTAGTCTTGCACATGAAATTAGGAGAATGCAGGAGGCCATGAACCCAAAGGCTTGCTTTATTTGCCTTGCAGATACCAGGGTTTTTGTGGCCATTAGTTTGAAATAAGTTGTCAAATGAATTTGTTTTTCTGGTGGGAGGAAAGCCATCTGGGAAATTATGTTCAAGCTTGCTCCCAGGAATATAATTTGCTGACAGGGTACAAGATGCAATTTCTTTTCGTTTATGGTGTACCCCAGACAAGTTAGCACCTTTTGTACAAATGCCAGATGATTCAAACGTATGTCCTGGCTTTCTGCCCGAATTAGACAATCGTCCAGGTATGGGTATATTTGAATATTTCTTTGCCTGCAAAAAGCAATGACTGGAGCTAGGCACTTTGTGAATACCCTGGGCGCAGTAGATAAGCCAAAGGGCAGTGCACAGAACTGATAACGCATCTAGCCTGCTTTGAAGCGTAGGTATCTTCTGCAAGATCCCCTGACTGGGATGTGCAGGTAGGCTTCCTTTAGATCCAGTGTTGCCAACCAGGCATCCTTGCCTAGCATAGGAAGCAACTGGTGAACGGCTAGCATCTTGAATTTGGGGATCACCAAAAAGGTGTTTATAGGTTCATAGGTTCATACTAGGCTATCTGCCCTAGGGCATTTATAAGCCTAGCCAGAGTGCATTTGGCTTTCGCCACCCATTTTAAAATAATTTTGCTATGCCCTTTTTCGAGGTTAGTATACTGTGCCTCTAACAGTGACACAGAAATGATACCCGGGGTAAACCTACGATCTCCCATCCACTCATCAAGATTCCTCTTGAAGAGAGTCAATGAGGGACTCTGCCTAACCTGGACTGGGATTTTATTCCAGAGTGAAGGGAGCCTCTGGGTTATGAATCTGTCCCTCCAGCATGTCCTATTTATTTCAGTGCTGAGGTAAAGTCTCTCGAGCGCGTAGCTCGATGGGATTTGGATTTTCTGAGGTGCAGCATGTCCATTAATTCCGGGTTGGACATGGCTTTATACGTCAGGCACAGATCGCCTCTGAGCAGGCGGTATGCCACTGAGTAGAGCTGGAGTTTCTTTAACCGGGCAGCATATGGCATCTGTTTGAGCCCTTTGATCTTCTTGGTGAGGTACTTTTGGGGTCTTTCCAGTTGCTGCAGGTGTCTGGTAAGGTACATCCCAAAAGGGGCATTGTACTCAATTATGGGCCTGATGAGGGATGAGTAAAGAGGCACGATGACCTCCCCTGATCTAGATGTGAATCCCTTCATGATTAGGTGGGCTATATAAAATGTTTTTCTAACCACTTTGGCCACGTGGTTGTCAAATGAGAGATTGCTATCAACTTGGGTCCCCAGGTCCCTAATTACTTCTTCTGTACTAAATGGATTACCACCTATGTGGTAATTTGTGGGCACTTTGTTTTTGCCAAAGGGGATGACTATATACTTTTTGGCATTTAGCTTGAGGCCATGGCTCTGGCACCAGTTGTCTGTTTCTATGAGGCCCTTTTGGAGGATGTTTGTGTCAGCTGGAGTGTCGATTATAGCACCCAGTTTGCAGTCATCTGCAAACTTGGTCAGCCACAGTCCTTCCGTGTTGGCCTGTACCTCCAAGAAATATATACCGAACAAGAGAGGTCCCAGGACTGAGCCTTGTGGGACGACAGTTGTAACTGGTTTGGAGTCTGACATGGCTCCAGCAATTCTAACCATGTGGGTTCTATCCTTGAGCCAGTTTGCAACCCATCTAGTGACATAGGGGTTTATATTTAAGCTGGTGAGCTTATCTATAATGCCCGAGTGGGGTATTGTATCGAAGGCTTTTGCGAGGTCCGGGTAGGCTGTGTGGACCACCTTCCCCTCGTCAATGGCCTTAGTGACTGTTTCAAAGAAATCAACCAGATTTAAGAGGCAGGATCTGCCCTTAACAAAGCCAAACTGGGTAGGATCCAGTGTCTGTAGGTCCCCAATATCTTTATTTATGAGGTCCATGATGATCCTTTCCATAGCTTTGCAGACCAAGCTAGTCAGGCTTATGGGGCGATAGTTTCCAGGATCCGTTGAGGCACCACCTTTGTGGAGAGGGACCGCTGTTGCTGTACGCCACTCTTTGGGTACATAATCCTGTAGTAAGGCTGAGATTGAACAGTAGTTTTATGTTTGGGTTTAGCTCTTCTTGGAGTTTATGTAGGACGCAGCCCGGGACACCGTCTGGTCCCACTGATGCTGTGTTTTTTGCTTTAGAGAGGGCAGCTCTTACCTGAGCATCTGAGATGTCAGGGGGGCAGCACTCTGCTGGGATAGATATTTGCCCTTTTGGTGGGGAAGGGGGGGGGGGGGAGTTTGAGTTGAACCTGTCAGCTAGGATGTTGGCAATGTCTGTGGGTTCGGTGTATTTTTTGTCATTTTGGACTAATTCTGAGCATATCTGGGAATTACCACCCAGGTTCCTAACATAACTAAAGAAAGCCTTGTGATTATCCTTAGTGTCCTGTGCAATTTTTCTCTCAAAGCTGGCCTTAGACGATTTTATGAGTGCCCGTAGCTTTTTGCTAATACTGATCAGAGATGCCTTCCCTTTTTGGGATTTTGCTCTATCATGTAGTGGCTTCCTCCTTCTATTGTATAGTTTGTTTATGGCTGGGGTTCACCAGACAGGACGTCTGCCTTTGGAGGATTGGGACTTGGTTTTATTTGGGATTGCATGATCCATGCATTCCTGAAGGTGTTCATAGAATGCGTTTATAAAGGATTCTGCAGTCTGGGCTATATTTTCTACAGACCCGGGGGCTTTGAAGGATTCCACCTCGGTTTTGAGGAGTGTGAAATTTGCATTAGAGAAGTTTTTCACTGTGGTTTTCAGGGCAGTGGGTGGAGTCGGGATGTGAATATCCAGTGAGATTAGTTTATGGTCTGATCTTACCAATGAGGGATACACTTCTGGTCTGGAGCATAGAGTCCCCATGTTGGTGATGATCAGGTCCAGTATGTTTTCCCCTCTTGTGGGAGTGGTAACAAGTTGTTCCATAGCATTTGAGTTTATAAATTCTAGGAACCTTTGGGCTAGGGTGTTGGAGCTAGAGTAATGCTCCCAGTCTATGTTTGGGTAGTTGAAGTCGCCCAATATAATGGTGTTTGGAGAGACCTTCATATTTTCCAGTGTTCTCAGGAAGGCTGAGTGGGGTTCCTGGGTTTGGGAGGGTGATCTGTAGCAGGCTATAAACTGGAAGGCAGTTTTACCCACTGTTAGTTGCACATGGATGGTCTCTGATGCTTCGTGCTGTGCCACCAACCTGGAGGTGTAGGTATCTGACGAATATTGATACTCCCCCTCCTTTTGTGGTTTGGTCCAAGTTTTGGGGCCGAAAAGCATGGTAGGTCCAGGATAGGACTTGATGAGTTGTGTTTCTGGGTACCAGGAAAAGTCTTGAGTAGAAACCTTGTCCCTTTTTCCTCTTCTGGTACAGGTCGAATAGCCCTTATGCTTAAGAGAGAGTATACTTGCTTTTGAGCTTCTGCCCACTGATTTGGGGGTAGATCTGGCTAACCATTTGGGGTTGGTAAAGTGTGAAAGTGAAATCCGCATCCTTGGGAAACTATATTTAAAACCCATTTGTCCTGGTAATGAGTTCCCATTTTTTTTCTGCAGAGCAATTTTTCTCCCTAAAGGAGCAGTCAGTTGAGAAGGGCTTGGAAGTTTTAAAGTTAAGTCATTGAGACAGTTTACCATAGGGGAGTCTTACTACTCCCTCATTTGGAAGTGGGAGACCCCACTGCTTAGTCCTGTGAGTACCCTGGGATGAAGCCTGGGTGTTTTGCTGGTTCTGGGTTTGGACTGAGAAGGCCTGGAAGAGGCAGGAAAGGACCAATTCTTAGAAGGCCAATGCCTACTAAATCTTGGAGGCTGTACTTGTAGGAAATCTTTAACAGTTTGCATAGATTTAGCTTTTTTCTCCATCTAAAGTACTACTTCTGCTTTGTTGCCAAACAGGTGTTCCTGATTTAAGGGAGCATCCAGAAATTTAGCTTTAACATGATCTGGCAAAGACTGCTCCTTAAGCCAAGCGTGCCTTCTAAGTACAGACCCAGTGGCAGCAGCCCTGCAAGATGCCTCTAGTGAATCAAAACCACATTGCAAAGTATGTTTTCCAACTTGTTCAACAGAATACATTAAATCCTATAAATCCTTATTTTCAGCACAGTCAGGAATCAACATAATTTTCTGTTTAAGCAATCCAGTAATATGCTGTTGATACTTTAACATATGAAACTGGCAGTTTAAGGCCCTAATAGCCAAGGTAGCAGAAGTGTACAACTTCTTACCCCATCTATCCAGCGCCCTGGAATCTCTATCAGAGGGGGTAGGATTTTTGGCAGTAGTAGCCTTAATGCCCTTGGGTCCCAGTGAAATAGTCTCAGGATCAGCAGTAGAATTTTTAAAAAGGAACTTGTGAGAGTCAGGAACCCTGTAATATCTAGCAGGTTTTCTGGGAGCAGGAGGTAAAGAGTTAGGTGCCAAGCTAGATTCCGAAAAAGCATCATCAACAATGTCTAGTACAGGGGGGATAGCTAAAGGCCTGTGCTGGGGCAGGAGTAAGAAATCCCTAAGCCTCTTTTTAGAATCAGAGTAATCCTGGCTTTCCCACCGAAAATGCTCCCTAAGAGTATGCAAGGTTTCACCAAAAGAGAAATCCTCTGGAGGGGAAGCAAAGGGAATAGAGTCCTCTCCATCAGAATCCTCATAGACAGACAAGGGTAAATCCTGGTAATCAGAGGAAACAGAAATTTCAGAATCCTGATCAGAAGTATCCTAAGCAAATTCAGATCTAGGTCTCTTAGATGGGGGAAGGCCGTCTTCCCCTGATTAAAGTAATAAGGTCTTCAGCCATTCTTATCATTTGTTTTTAGGCATAGAGGCCTGACAATGTGGTCTGGGCGTCGGTTTTCCAGGCATGGTTCAAGTTTTAGGCCTTGAAGAAGATTACGTCGGTTTAATATGCAAGTCAGTAAAGCCTGAATACACCCTCAGAAGCCGGTGCCTGCACAGCAGCTCCAGACCCATCCAATGTAGAGACATACGCAGGTTCCACAGTTGAAGCATCTTGCAGCATACCAGACTCCGAATGGGTCTCAGTAGAAGCCTGCGAATGTGAAGTAGCGGGTATCAGGGGCTGCGAAAGCGCCTCACTGAGTACAGGCGAACTGGTGACTAACTTAGGAGAAGCGTCAACGGCAGCTTTGGACCTAGGCGGCCTGTCTCTGTCTATCTTTGCATTTTTTGGAATGTCAGTAGTCAGATGGCTTACCAAAGACATAACTGGATAATTGATCAGAGTACCAAAATATTTAGAAGCGTAAACACAGAGACAACGAATAGTTCGTTGTTTAAATAAGGCACAAAACCGACAGCAAGGTACATCGTGGTCAGGGCCTAGGCAAGGAATACAGTATGAATGAAAATCTATGAGGTATTTGCTTTCCACAAGAAATACAATTATTGACTTTTACTGACATCGGTTTAGAGCAAGAAATATTTTCCCCAACGGGGTGCTTCGCTTTTAGTTGAAGATTTCGATTCTGAAGCTCGAAAATGAAAATTTCAGGAGTCGGCCGACCGGCACTTGCAAATTGCTTCTGTTTCGGGCACCGCACGGCAAGAAAGACTGATGTAATGGCATCGGCTGCATGCTTTATACCCATGACTACCTGACGTCATGGAAGATGAGACAACTGACGCAGGACCCAAGACTTTGATAATCAGGCCGACTGAGGGCTACTGCAAGCAGATAACCCAAATGTGATGACTGCAACAGTGAAACATGGAGAACATCTGCAATCCAAATTGTAGCTTGCTACAGATCCCCCACCATGCCCCAGAATTCCCATTCCTCTTTTCTTGATATACTGGAAAATATTAGGGTTCAACCAAACACCCTAATAATGGGCGATTTCAACTACACCACCATTAACTGGGAAAACTACTCGTACTAACTCCTTCGCTCAACGCTTTCTGGAATTCATAAATTCCAGTGCCCTGGATCAACTTATCCACGCCCCCACCAGGGACAACAATATCCTAAACTTAGTCATTAACAACATGAGTGTCTGGCATTTCACACCTGAAGTCACCTCCTCATTGGTCAGATCCGACCACAAGCTAATCACCCTAGATATCCACATCCCGCCCCCACCCCCCATTAAGGGAACCATGGTAAACATTTTCTCCAAAGCCAACTTCATGCTTAAGACAGAAGTGGCGAACGTCATGGCACCCATGCAGATGGGCTATACAGTTATGACTGCTGAATTCTACAAATGCACTCTATAACCACTTACATGAGTGCAAGGATCGTGCTATCCCAAACAGAACCAAGACGCTATCCTCCAAAGGAAGCCAATCTGGTGGTCCCCTGCCATAAATAAACTCTACAACAGAAGGAAGAAACTGTTGCAAAACAGAGTAAAATCCCATGAGTGGAGGAGCTCCCTGGTCAGCCTCGATAAGAAGCTGAGATCCATTATAGGATCCTCCAAAGCTAGCTACGAAAACAAAATTGCCACTGATTCTAGGTACAACCACAAAGCATTCTACAGCTATGTCAAGAATCTCAATGTCAACACCCAGATCTGCTCTGAGTTACTGCACAACGGCATGAAAATTACAGAACCAACTGATATTGCCACCATCCTGGCAGACAGATTCAGTGCAGACTTTACCCCCCTCTCACCCCCTAAAGGGCCCATATCTATACAGGAAGAATGCAGAGTCCCTGTAATCACAACTGTGCAGGTAAAAGCTGCACTGAGTAGTAGATACATGTTTAACTGTTTCTTTTTGACAGGAAAAATGGGGCCAACTGTGTTATTAATGGGGGTGGCAGCAACAGCAGCTTCCCCAGGGATATGAGCAGAACACTGTGATAAAACAAGGACATTTTCTTTTGTGGCTGGAAGAAAGACAGACAGACTGTGGGACTGGTAGTTTCTTCCATGGTCAAAAATGTAGTCGTCCCTAGGAAAAACAAGCAGCAAAAGACAGTAAAAAAATAATCTTTAGAAGTCATGGCTTATAACAATAAACCTGTGTTTCAGTAAAGAACTGAGCTTTATTTACTCCACTGGTGCATTTTTACTGGGTGAATCTTTAGAAGTCACATTTTTCACACACACTTTAAAACACTTTTCCAGCCTGAAAAGTAAAATAAACAATACCTCTACAGAAAATAAAAATTCAGTTACTTTTAAACAAAGAAAAAAATATTCTCATTTTAAAAGTACAATATATTCTCATGACAATCTGTGGAAATAAACTCTTAGCTTAAAAATAACTTTCCTGATCATAAAAGCATTAATAAACATTTTTTTTTTAAATGGAAGTTTTTTTTCCCAAAGGGAACTTATCTGCCCATCATAGGAACAACGAGAGTCAACCACTGATCTTTGAAAGACTCAGAGGAGTTTACTCTTTGGCATCAGGAAAGAACTGAAGAGCTTGGTGTCCAAACCTGCCTTTTCATTCAGTTCAGCTTGAAATGACTGACTGGGCACGTGGAAGACGTCCTGAAGGTTTGGAAGCTGGCTGTTATATCCTATGCAGGAATTTAACCCAAACACTTAAGGTTGCTGTAACAGTGATTAATAGTATGAACATCTAGCATTTAGGAGATTCTGTGGCCACTTACTGATCAAGAACTCTGCATCCTCCATTCCAAACACAAACTATGCTGTAAACAATCTTAATTCCCACAGTTCAATACTTATTGTAGCAAAACTGTCATCTCCAACGTATTTAACTAAAATATGTTTCACAGATCTCTAGATGAAGACTCCAAAAAATGGGCATGCTGCTCTAACACAAGAATCAACCACAAAATTGTTTGCTTTCAGCCGCATATTCCACTTCTTCCACCGTCAACTGGAAAATGACACTCTTCTTTACAGCAAGAATTAAGTCAACTATACTACGTTTACTTCAAATTTAGTAGACAATTACAGAGTGACAACAAGGAGGCAACAACTTCTGCAAAGAGAAACAAGACTTCCAGCAGCAACAATGTAGTTTAATTTGTTGCTCTTATATTCTCTCAAACTGCTCCTTTATGGGAAGCAATAAACAGACGTCTAACAGTGATCAACCTCTTTTACTAGCTGTCTGTCTTTCAACACCCCCCCACTTTTCTGCTCCTCGATGCTAGACACTGATCAAAATGAAATGGCTTAAAGTAATATACTGCAATCTGCTGCACTTATGCACATGCCCCCCCTCCCCCAAGGCCATACAGACCATCACCTAACAGTAAACAAGAAATGTCCTTTTGATTTCATCTTTTCCAGCTCCTTTCCCTGCCTTTTTTGTCCTAATCTGATATTGCTATCCAAGTGAAAGAAATAATGACTGAAATAATGTATTACAGCTTGAAACATTTGTTACATATGCCCAATCACAATAATTTAAAACAAAATGGGTAGGGTGTACCGTTACCACTACTCACGCAAACATTTTACATATCATCTTACACGTCTTCTGCAAGCATTTTTTAAATATGAGAAATCTATACCAGAATATCCAAAATGTATCTAAATGACTATCTCCAGTTCAGTGATTAGAGCTTGCTCGATAAGCAATGAGATTAATTGCTCTGAGCAAATACTTTTTGGAAGCTCATCTTGTATACACACTGGACAGGGAATTCACACACACAGCCTGTTACTATGCTTGGGGGAGGAGGGCAACAAGACATGAAATGGCTAGCCATGGCCTCCTACTATGTGCAGGTGTTGTGGGGGAGGGGGGGCTGGCAAAAAGTAACATGCCATCTAACTTATGAGTGAGGATTTCCATACATTTTTGGAAAAAACTCAGGTTAACAATTCTATTAGAACATTTAAAGTTTGTTTGTTTGTGTCTTTTGGCTTTTCCCGGTTAGGGGTCGCCACAGCGGAACTCTGGTCCGCTAATGATTGGCAGTTGATTTTTACTTACCGGCTTGCCAGGCCTGACGCACAACCTTCAACGAAGGTACGCCCATTCACGCACATCTCCAAGCAGAAGACGCTCTAGTTGAGAATCGAACTGGACAGCGTCTTACTGTGAGGCGACAACATTTAAAGTACTAGTGAAATACTTATGCATAAAATGTCCTGAAAGTGGGATTTTTTTTTTTAAATTTTAGTCATATTTCTGTGAAAGTAAAATTAAAAAATGGAATAAAACAGCGTACCACACAGCTGCTAAACATAACTCACTTTTAATTACGGTGTTAATGAGCAACTTAACCAGCTGACAGTGTACACAATACTGTCCTCAACAAGGTCATAATGTGCAGAGATGCAGAGATATGCACCTTGAAAACAGAATTATACTGGTTCAAGCCATACATTTCTGGGACTGGTCAATATCAACTGAATGCTGAGAGATGCTGAATAGGAAGATTCTCTAAATGCAGATGTCTTACTACTTAGAACATGTCTGTGAAGTGAGAGGTTACCCAGCAACTCTAATACTTCTGAGAAGTGGGAGATTTCTTGGCAACTTCAACAAATGCAAGATCTGGTGGGAGCAAGGTCAAATGCATTCAACTGTATAAAACTAGGTGGCAATACATAAAAAATTATAAACATTAAATATAACCATAGATATGTAATCTAACTGCAAACATCACAAAACAAAAGAAATGTGTTAATTAAAATAAACCCAGAAATGTTGCAACCAATGCAGAATGCCACTGTAGTATTATTAATAACTAATAAATTAATAAATGCTAAATGGGAAAGGTCATTTTTAACACACCTGCATAAGCTGCTGAGCACTGGACCCTCGCAAAACCACCCAAACTAGTAGACTCCAAAGGTGTGGAAGCATGTTGATAAAATAAGCAACTCTGGGATGACTTCAGCCGCACTACTAGATCCACCATATCCCGTGTGGTAAAACAGAAGCTCTTTCATGCAGGATGGACTAATGATGTATACTGCAAGATATCAGAAAAAGAACTTTGTAGATGACACTCTTTCAGACAGGTAGTGAAGATTTTAAAGTACCTCAATGAAAGAAAGGGATTAATGTAAAGTATAAACAAAAAATGTATACAAGAGAAGCCAGGCCATGAGGTGCAGCCAGCTGTCACCTCAGTCAAGGGGGACTTTTCTGTCTTGCACAGCCATGGACTGGAGATCAGACACCGCAGTCTTTTCAGCCACAATGGGGCAATGAAGAGGACCCCCAATCTTCCAATATATACATAATCACAAGGAAAGAAGGAAATGTCAAGAGGAATATGCTATGAAATATACAGCGGATGGGATAGGCCTCTATGCCTAAAAAAAACCTTATTACTTTCCCAGGTGTCAAAAAGGTCAGTCTCTGAGGTACACTATAACCAGCAGACACCAAAGGGTGCTATATAACTTACTAAAGAAGTGTCTGCTGTCTGGCAAAGAGATGGGTTCCACTAATGGAAGGCAAAGCCAACCATCCATCAAGCTAGAGCCTAATAGTCTGGCAACAAATTAAGGCCTTTAACTCATGATGAATTTATATATTTGGACTTGTAACTGCTGCATTAATCAGGTTTTCAGCAGTGTAAACAAATTTAAGATTACAGCTCTCATAAAGCTCAAGGGGGTCTACGCAGGACTCTTCACTGTTGCCTCACAATAGTTGCCAAGACTATGACTTATTGGTCTCTTAGGCAAGAATGAGTGACATATCTATGCTCACATGAAAGCACTCCACTGAGAAGGGATCTGAGATTAAATCTGGAGACACCAGTGTTTACAAACAAGATGACTTCTAGATGAAGACTAGTTCAGGGTCTGCAACCATGGGAGTGCTCAAGGCAGACATGCCTCTAGGAAAGACTTCAAAAGGAGTTACAGAAGCCAAACATTCAGACAGGGTCTCTCGCCATTCCTAGCACCATGGTAAAACACACAAGGTGCAAAGAACAGGGCAAAATTTTAGTAGTATATCTTAAAAGGTAATGCCTACCCAAATCAAAATGAAGAAACCTTATGAGAGGATAAGAAACAATGATGTGCAAGGAAGCATTCGTCACACCTGTCAATGCCAGACAAGCCATGTACACTCGGTGATATAACCCCTTAAGAAAGTCCTGTTCAGAAAAAGGAAAAGCTAGGAACAGAACTTGCTGCCCTTCATCAAAAACAAGAAAGTCTTTGCAACCGTTCTGTGACAGTCTGGGCCTATTCCAGAAGCTCAGAGGAGATGTGCTGCTTCCAGATCAAAGCCTTTCATGCAGGACAGCCTAACAGCACCAATACACCGCCATTAGTGACAGCATCCAATAAACACAAATCCTTAATGACAGCTCTCCAAACCATGATGAACTTAGAGAACTGGCCCCCTCACAAATGTTCCCATAAGAAAGTCAAGATAAGTAACTGCTGGGTCAGTGTAGTCACCCTTCTTGGAAACTTTGCTAGCACAGACAAAAAGGTCAAGGCTGACTGATGCTTAGAGGCTCTCTTCATTCAAACAGACAACGCATTCATCTCACAAACCTTGGTAACCTAGAAAGACAGAAATGGGGACAGGATATCACTCAGATTCCACAGATGTGACCAACACCGGACCTCATTTTTGAAGATTCTAAATTAGATTTCTGCAGGCCTGTTCAAAGAAGTTATCACCCAAAACATGGTAATCAAAAAAGATGGCCTAAGCTTAAACAGTGAGTCATGCCACTAGTACAACCACATTCACAACCTAGGTTTTCTAGCCTTATGTCCAGCACCTAAAGATGACAGTTCATGGACACAAATGGAGTAAAAGGACTAGACAGTGTGTCCTCTACCCAGGTCACAGACTACTAAACTAAGAAGGGAAACCTGAGGAGAAGGCTTCTTAGCTCAGACTGCAATCAGTGAACCAGCACAAGGGAAAGAAGGGGCCATTCCACATGAAACTGGATGTTCTAATGTGGGATAGGTGGGGCAGACACCTTATGAAGCATCCCTCAAGGTAGTTTGCTGGGGCAGTAACTTTCATGCTCTTGTTGTCAATGGCTAAAGACATATATAAGCCTGACCTCTTGTCAGCTGAAGTGGGAGCTCATGAGTACTAAAGAACAAGGCCATCACCATACAGGAAGAACTACATGGATGAAGAATTGACCGATGGCCGACTTTCATCATCCTTTAATTCTCTGTCATTCTGGCACTAACCTGAGATCACACACACAGGATGTTTCTTCTCAGTCCCTGCTGTAGGCACCTTCCACAGACATCATTGTAACAAACCTAAGGTAGACCTTGAGCTTTTCATTTTCTATCAAGTATGCAACCATAATGAAGTGCTAATACTTAAGTTAATATCTCAGGTTGTGAAATTGTACATCAGCCAACGTGGTTCATAGTTCACTTAAAATTTCAGAAATTTGGACTTTGAAAATGGGAACTTTCCCATGATAAACAATTTCAGTCAAACATTGTAAATATTAGACAGTAAACAGTAGATGGGTAAGTGCAACTTTCTAGCCAAAGTGACACTGCAGTGTACAATGGCAGAAGGCACACATCCCCTCAGGTAGGGATGTCAGAAAATCCAGAAATTTACAAGTTAGAGATATTGAGAGGAAATTACCAACTGCAGAAAGTGTATGCCAGAGCTACACTGACCATGTCACATACTGAAAAAAACCTGTGCACCTGAAACACAAAGCTGGAGTTGTACTGCCAGTGCAGCTAGAAACAAATTAAATGTTTCTAGGCAGTTTGGATTCAAATCCCAAAAGCTGCAACCATTTCATTATGTTTAGCTTTCCTAAATATGCAATGGCAATATCAACTCTTCTTTGGTTAATCCCAAGACATACTACCACCACAAAATAAATCTGATGGAACACAACTCAAAAGTCATGGTCCTGTACAAGTTTGGCACTTAAAGCAATACAGCAGCATTTGAATTAAATGGAAAAGATCTTATACAGCACATATACCAGTGCAAACCTTCCCCCATGCAAATTACAGCATCAGTAACAATCAAAATAAGGACATCTATAGACAGTCAATGTCCAGAGAGATGATATATTACCTGGTACTTCAGTGCATGCATTTCTGTTAGACTGGTGCAGTGCCCTCCTAGTACATGCTGTAGGAAAGGGGGGACAGACAAGCAGTGATAAACATACAGTAAGGTGCATTTGCTGATGCAAGAAAACACAAAACACTAACTGGGAAAATAGAAATAAACGCAACACATTCAGAATCTTAAATATTTGTACTTTCCTCACTTCTGCTTCCTAAATCTGATGAAACTGCCTAATTTTATTAATGCTGTGCTGCAAGCAAGACAAGTTAGAACAAATTAAATATATATCAATTGGGATGGAAGTTTACATGTAAAAATGCAAATACGAATATAAAATTTTATATGAAAACAGTGTAGTTTTTCAAAAGTAAGTTGCACTTACCATAACGGTAGATGTTTGATCAAATCACTGTTGCAGTAGCCTTAGCTATACAGGTTTATAGGAGGTTACTAGGCTATTGGCCCTGAGGCCCTTATAACCCCAGCCAAGAGTTTAGCCCATGTTTAGACAAGTCAGCATCCAAAGACCTTGTCCAGCACGGACACAGGTGGAATCCCAGGAGTATATTTTCTGTTTCCCATCCAATTATCCAGGTTGCAGTTAACAAGGGATAATGAGGTACTCTGATGTGGAGAGGGAGTCTATTCCACAGATGGTAAAGTCTCTGGGACACAAATCTGTCCTGCCAACAAGACCTCGTGATATTGCAGATCAGGTTGAGGTCGTGCGTACGGGTTATTTAAGTGGAGCTTGACTTGCAGTCCCATCATGATGAGGTGTGAGATTGCTTTGTATGCCAGAAAGAGGCCACCTCTGAGGAGTCTGTACGAAACTGAGTAGAGGGACAGGGCTTTTAGCCTATCTCTGTAGGGTAGATGTTTGAGGCCCTGGATTCTCCTGGTGAGGAACTTCTGTGGTCTCTCCAGCTGCTGCATGTGCTTTGCGAGGTACATGCTGAAGGGGCCATTGTACTCAATAATTGGCCTTATAAGATATGGATACAGGGAAGTTATGACCTCTTTGTCCCACGATGAGATACCCTTTACTTATGAGGTGGGCCATGCAGAAAGCTTTCCATACAACAGAAGCAAGATGCTGGTCAAAAGTTAGGTTGCTATCAACCTGGGTGCCCAAACCCCTCACTACTGATTGCGTACTTAGGACGTTATTAATGTGATATGTGGGGCGTCCACTCTCCAGGACGATGATGCACTTTTTTTGACTTTCAGCTTGAGGCCATGTTTCTGGTACCAGTCATTTATTTGGGTGAGAGCCCTTTGGAAGACATCCACATCACTAAGAGCATTGATGACCGCACCCAGACTGCAGTCATCTGCAAACCTGGTCAGCCATAGCCCACTGGTTTGGCCTGCACCTCAGAGAAGTACATCCCAAATAACAGAGGCCCCAAGACCAATTCCTGGGGTATGCCGCTCATTATGGGTCTACTGCTTGAGGTAGCTTCCTCTATTTTGATTAGGTGCGTTCTGTCAGTGAGCTAGTTTGCTACCCATCTGGTGACATATGGATCAATGCCTAGTTGAGAGAGTTTATCTATTATGCCAGAGTGGGGCTTGTGTCGAAGGTTTTGGTTGGGTCAAGGTAGGCAGTGGGCACAGTCTTCCCTCGTCCATGGCTTTGGTGACTGTCTCAAAGTCGTTGACCAGATTTAAGACATGCTCTCCCCTTGATAAAGCCAAACTGTGTGGGGTCGAGTGTTTGGATGTTGCCAATGTCCTGGTCAATGAGGTCCATGACAATCTATTGCATGGCCTTGCAGATCAGGCTAGTTAGGCTGACAGGTCTATAATTTCCTGGATCGGTGGATGTTCCACCTTTGTGTAAAGGGATGACAGTGGTGGTCCTCCACTCGGCTGGGACAAAGCCGGTACTCACGTTTTGGTTGAATACATACATACATACAAATGTTTCAAGCACGGGCATTAAAGCCCTTCTAGCTTGCCAATATGCCAGAACAAGAAGTTATGTACTCACCATAACGTTCGATGTATGTAGTCCATCTCGCCTCACATTCTTACCCGTGGGTTCGGAGCCGCATATCGGCTCCGACTCGGCCGATTTTTACTAGCTCAAAGTGTCGCATTGGCTGGGCTAACAGGGTATCTCATGGTGCACTGCTCCATATGCCCAGATCTAGTTTGCTGCGAAACAACATATGTACTTCATACACACCTCACTCACATCTATATAAACAATCACTAAAGAAAGGGACTCAGCAGGTGACAACCTATACTCCAAATCCTATGCTCCAAATCCTCCAGGTAGGGGGGAAGGTGGGTGGGTAAGTAAGAATGTGAGGAGAGATGGACTACATACATCGAACATTATGGTGGGTACATAACTTCTTGATGTTATGTAGTCCTATCTCGCCTACATTCTTACCCGTGGGACAGTGTCCCTAGCACCTACATCCTGGGTGGCTCATAGGAAAATACTCCTGAGAACTGTGGAACCAAAGGAAAATCTGCCCCTGGAGACCACGTCCAATTTGTAATGAGAAACAAAGGTGTGGGGAGAAGTCCAAGTAGCTGCAGCACATATATCATCCATTGACAATCTAGCTTGATAGGCTGTGGATGTGGAGATAGCCCGCGTAGAGTGTGCCTTGACTGGAAATGGTAAATTTTTATCTCCTGCCTGATAGATGAAAGAGATGCAACTGGCTATCCATCTAGACCGCGTAACCTTGGATATCGGAGAACCCAATCGGTTTTCCGAAAAGGAAACAAAGAGTTGGTCAGACTTCTGGATATCTTTTGTCCGGTGTAGATAAAAGCGCAACTGTCTATGTACATCCAATTGGTGAAATCTAAATTCTGCCTTGTTAGAGAAGTGGGGAAAGAACACTAGCAGCTCAATGGACTGATTAATGTTAAGGAAGAAACGATGGATTTGGTCTAAGAGAGACCCTATCTTTGTGAAAGATTAAATATGGGGGTTTGATGGAGAGGGCTTGAATTTCCGAGACCCGCCGTGCTGAAGTGACTGCTATTAAAATGCTGTTTTCCATGTTAAGAATTTTAATTCACAGGTAGCTGCAGGTTCAAAAGGTGGTAGAGTAAGGGCTTGAAGAACAAAATTGAGGTCCCAGGGCATGACGGGTTCGGACACTGGGGGACGAAGCAACAGGGTACCTTTGAGGAATGCCTTGCATAGTCTGTGAGCCATAAGACTAGGTTCATTCACTACGTGGAAATTAGATATTGCCGCCAGCTGAACTTTGATGGTGGCTGATGCGGATCCCTGATAGAAAAGCACTGACAAGAATTCCAGAACTGAATCTATTGGAGCTGTATAAGGATTGATACCCTCTAGTATGAGCCCAGATGGAGAACCTTTTCCATTTGCTAGAGTAAATCTTTCTAGTGGATGGCTTATGGGAGGACGACCACTTCCGGTGAAAAATGATGACGTCCGACTAGCGATGGAAGTGGAGTAGCCAGGCTGTCAACCGGAGTGTCCTCAGAGAGGGGTGGGGACTGTCCCGACATGTGTGTCAGTAAATCTGGTAGAGGGTCCAGAATCCAAGGAGTGTCCACAACGTATGGTTGAAGAAAGGGACACCATACTTGAGGCCAATGTGGGGCAATCAGAATCATTCTGCTTCCCAAGGATTGAGCTTTCTGAATCACCCTTGAGAGAAGGGGAAACGGAGGGAAAGCATAAAGCAGACCGGAGGCCAAAGTTGAATGGTAGCATCCCTGGTCTGAAGAAGTAGATGTCTGGTGAAGGTGGTAAGGAGCCAGTCATCCAGATACAGTAACACCTGGAATCCTCAATATCTAAGGTAAGCTGTCACTACTGCCATACAGTTGGTGAACACCCTGGAGGCTGTGGTGAGACCAAAGGGCAAAGCACAAAAGTGGTAGTGACTGGCTCCCAGCCGGAAGCGTAGATGCCGCCTCGACACCCTGTCCATTTTTATGTGGTAGTGTCTTGGAGGTCTATTGAGTACATCTAAGTCTCTTTCCCTAGTAACGGGAGTATAGACGGCAGTGTCGCCCTCCGGAACTTGCCCTTCTTTACTGATTTGTTCAATCTGCTGAGGTTCAAGATGGGCCTCCAGTCCCCTGTACCTTTTGGCACTAAAAAGAATCTGGATTAAGTTCCGGATCCTATTTGATCTACTGGGACAGTCTGGATGACTCTTTGTCAGCAACTTGTTGACCTCCACAGTTGCCTGATACCTGTGATTGGGTGGAACATCCAGGGATCCTCTTGGGGACATAAGGTGGCAAAGGGTATGACATAACCTCTGGTAATTATTCTTTGTGCCCATTTGTCTTGAGTGATACTTAGCCAGGCTTCTGGATACAAAGAATTGCGACCCACGACCGGCTCCAGAGAAGAGCAGTCGGGCCCCACATCAGGGGCGCTGGTAAGGCCGGCCCCGAAACGATTTGCGGCCTCCTTGGTTTTGCTGCCCACCCCTGCCCCTAGGGCAACGTCTACCATTTCCCCCTCCTCCTCTGCCTCTGAAGGAGGAGTCACCCTGTGCATCTTGGAAAAACCTCTGGGACTTCTTGAACCACAGTTTACCACCTCTCGGACCCTTAGGGTATGATCTACAGGGGACAGTAAAACGTACTCCCATGGCAAAGTGTTTTTTTCCTTCTTGCTCGCACCGGGTGAGTGTGTCCTTTACCTTGGGTCCAAACAATGAAGAACCGAAGGGGCGTTGGTAAAGGTAGACAAACGGTTCCGCAAAATTACACAAACGCATCCAGGAATGACATCTTAGGGAAATTCCTGAACCCACTGCTCTACTCACTCCATCGGCTGTATACAAGATAAGCCTCATGGATGAGCTGACAATAGAGTGCAAGGTGGACAACTGGGAGAGACTGTGTCAGGGACTCCCTCAGTGCATTTACCTTGTAGAGAATCTCCTAACTCCTCAAGGAGATCTCTCTGAAGCCTCGTGAAGTGTGTAATGTAGTTCAGCGATCTAAGGGTAAATGCCGCTGACGAAAAGATACGCTTCCCATATCTGTCCATCGTTCAAGATTCTTTATTTGGCGGATGAACAGAAGTAGTAGGTTCCGCTAGCTCCTTCTTAGTGGCCGCCTTCACCACCATGGCAGCCATGGAAACACCTTTAGACAGAAATTCCTTTTCCCTGGGTGCAGAAAGAAATTTATTTGGTCTCCTGGGGACTAGCACCACAGCATCAGGAGTATCCCACACCTTCTAACGAGTTTCATCAGTTCGTCGAAGGGAGGAGACACCAAAGAGGCTTAAGTTTGAGACCCGAAAGCCTTCAGGTACACTGACTCCTCATCAGAAGGGGTGACAGTGGGCCAGCCACACCTCTGCTTAAGGACCTCCAGGATGTCTACGAAGGAGACATTATCAAAGGATGACTTAGGGGACCCTTCTGACTCCTCGAGGTCGGTGTCCAAGGTAAGAGGCTCGTCCTGGGAGTCTACATGCTTCCTCTTGCATGTTCTGTTCTTCGGGGGCTCCTTGGAAGGATAATCTGGGGAAGTCTTGAAGAATGGGGGCCACCAGCCGGTGGCCCCTGAGGCTGCGGGTCTCTGCTGTCCAGAGTGGGGGTAGGAGCGGAGACAGAATTAGGTCCCCTAAAAGGTAGAGTGTTGGTACCCCTGGTAGGAGCTGATGATCGAGACAGCACACTCCTCATCATCCCGAATGCCGCCCTCCTCGGCTCCAAGGATGCCATCGGTTCCAGAGCAGTCGACCACGAGATAGACGTAGGGTTCGAGCTCACCCTCACCAACGCGCCGAGAGGAAGGCACAGAACCAAAGAGGTTTGGTTCCAGGCGTCCCTGTCAGGGCTGACCAGGGAGCTTCGATTCCAAGACACCATGGACTGCACCAAGAGTGTCGGAACGGAACTCTGCTCCAAAACAATCTCAGGGGAAGCTGGAGCCAAGGGTTCCACCAGCTCCGAGAGACCAGCATGGCTCAGAGGAGGAATCACCGAAGGGGGGATGGACTCAAGTGGCCCCAGAACCAACTGGGTCGGAGCCAACAACTATTTAGGTAAGACAGATGAGTTCAGAAGTCTCAGCACTACCCTCTCCACATCTTCTGATAAACTCCTGGAAGACGGAGTAGGAGAAAGCACAGTTGTGTACACGTACGATAAATGTAGATGTTAGAGTCTATTCACTGTTGCAGTCATTACATTTGGGTAATCTGCTGGCAGGTTGCCCTCAGTCGGCCTGATTAACAAAGTCTTGGGTTCTGCGTTGGTTGCTGTCCCTTCTTCCATGACGTCAGGTCATCAGGGGTATAAAACATGCAGCCGACGCCATTACATCAGTCTTTCTTGCCCCAAATGTCAGATGCCCCCCAAATGGGGAGCAAAATATATATACATGAAATTAAAAACACAAAAAAATATACCTCCAAACAAAAGCAAATACACCAAAAAGGATTTTAAGCATAGTAAAGAAAGTAGAGGTATAGTAAGAGAAAAACAGGGGGCTGGAGGGAGGGTGACCAGGACTGCAACAGTGAATATACTCGAACATCTACATTTATGGTAAGTGTACACAGCTGTACTATGTTCTTCGTGTTTCACTGTTGCAGTCATTACATTTGGTTAGATTCCCAAAGCTATGGTTGGGAGGATGGATTTATATAGCATTAGAGCCAGCTATAAGGCCCTGCAGGACAGCAGTGGCAAAGCCAGCTCTGGATTTAGAGAAGAAAGGTAAATGATAATGTTTGGTGAACGTATGAACTGAGCTCCAGGTAGCAGCTTCTTGAATGTCTCTGGTAGGAACACCTCTGAGAAAGGCTGTAGAAGTAGATGCAGCCCTGGTGGATAGTTTTACCATGGTGCATATAGCAGAAATGAATACAACGGCTTATCCATTTGGAAATAGTCTGCTTTGAAATAGCCTTTCTCTCTGCCCTGCAGCAAATGCCACCAGAAGTTGTTCAGATTTTCTTACAGATTTTGTCCTGTTTAAATAAAATCTAAGTTGTCTGTATACATCCAATGAATGCAGAATCTGCTCCCCCTTGTTCAGTGGATTGGGAAAGAAAGTTGGCAAATGAATGGTCTGATTAAGAGCCACACTGGATACCACCTTAGGCATGAAGGATGGATTGGTCCTGAGAGACACCCTGTCCGCATGAAAAATAATGAAAGGCTCCACAGCCATAAGAGCCTATAATTCAGAAAAAACCCTTCTAGCTGAAGTAACTGCTACAAGGAAGGCTGTTTTCCAGGAGAGAAATTTTAAGTCTGCAGTAGCAGCTGGCTCGAAAGGAGGGAGAGTGAGTTTTTCCAATACAAAATTGAGGTCCCAAGGCAGGGGTTGGAGCTCTCCTGGGTGGTCTTAAGTTTTTGGCCCATATGAGATGCTGCTTTAGCAGAGGATAAGAGAAGAGGGGGGAGGTTCTGTGTTGTAATGAGCTGAAATGGCTGAGGCATGGATTTTTATGGAAGAAAAAAAAAGGCCCTTGTGAAGAATCTCAGTCAAGTATTGTAAAATCTGAGGAATATTGGGCACTGCTGTGCTGATTCCTAGTGATCGATTCCAGGTACAGAATATTTTCCATCTCGCCTCCAAAATGACATCCATCACAGGTTTGCTGAGGGATGCTAAGAGTGAATTTAGGTGATTAGCCACGCTGCAAGACTCACAGTTTGGAGCTGAGTGTGCAGAATTTGGTTGTTCTGCTGAGACAGTAATTAAGGTGTCTGAGGCAGGTGCCACAGTGGAAGGTGTGACACATTGTGCAGGAGCGGGTATCAGTGTTGGCGAGGCCAGTCTGGAGCAATCAGAACAACTTTTGGTTTGTCCTGTTTGACTTTTAGTAGAACTTTGGAGAGCAGAGGCAGAGTGGGAAAAGCATAGACTGATTTTTCCAGCTGAATGATACAGCATCCACTTTCCAGGCTTTTTTGTGATGAGTTTTTGTACAGAATTTGTCCAACTGATAGTTCTGGGGTGAGGCAAAAAGATCTATGTCTAGACTTCCCCATTTGCGTGTCAACAGGTTGAAAATCCATGGCTGCAGTTTCCATTCGTGTGGGTCCATGAGATTTCTGCTTAGGTCGTCTGCCAGAGTATTCAGCTTTCCTGGCAGGAATTGAGGTTGTAGTTGTATTTGGTAGGTAAAGGCAGTGCTCCACAATGCCATGGATAGTCTGCAAAGGGGGTAGGAGTGAGTACCCCCCCTGCTTGTTTATGTACCACATAACTGTGTTTTCTGTCTTTATCATTAATTGTCCTGGATGAAGGTAGTCCTTGAAGGCTGTCAGTGCATTCTGTACAGCTAGCATCTCTTTCCGAGTGATATGAAGGTGCATTTGACTTGGGCTCCATTTGTCCTGAATGCACTTCCCTGCCAGATGTACCCCCCAAGCATAGTCAGATGTGTCTGTAGTTAAGGTTTGGGCAGCAGGGGGTGGAGTGAATGGCAGTCCCTTGTTTTGATGGCAGGCCTCTGCCCACCACAGGAACTCTAGTTGCAGGCAAGGTATGACAGGAATCATTGTTTCCAGGCTGTGACAATGTTGACTCCATAAACTTTTTAGGTACCACTGAAGTTTCCTCATATGCAGTCTTGCATATGGAATTAAAAGAATGCAGGAGGCCATGAACCCCAAGGCTTGCAGAATTTGTCTTGCAGATAGCAGGGTATTTGTGGCTACCTGTTTGAAGTAAGTTACCAAATTAATTTGCTTTTCTGGCGTAAGGTAAGCCATCTGGGCAGCTGTATTCAAGCTTGAACCCAGGAATGTAATTTTTTGAGAGGGTACCAGTTGTGATTTCTTTTCGTTTATGGTGTACTCTAGACAAATTAGAACCCTTTTTAAAAACACCAGATGCTTTAGAAGAATGTCCTTGTTTTCTGCCTGAATTAGACAATCGTCCAGGCATGGATATATCTGAATATTTCTTTGCCTGCAAAATGCAATTACTGTTGCAAGCACTTTGTAAAGACCCTGGGCGCAGTAGATACGCCAAAGGGCAGTGCAGAGAACTGGTAATGCATGTAGCCTGCTTTGAAGCGGAGGTATCGTCTGCAATATTCCCTGATTAGGATATGCAGGTAAGCCTCTTTTAAGTCTAAAGTTACCAACCAGGCATCTTTGCCTAGCATAGGAAGTAACTGTTGAATAGTCAGCATCTTGAATTTTGGAATGTCCAGAAAAGTAGATAAGTCCAGAATTGGACGCCATGATTTGTCTTTTCTGGGTACCAGGAAAAGTCTTGAATAGAAACCTTGTCCCTTTTCCTCTTCTGGTACTGGTCGAATAGTCCCCATGTTCATGAGGGACAGTACTTGTTTCTGGGCCTCTGCCCACTGATTTGGGGGCAGGTCTGGCTATCCGTTTGGGATTGGCAACTTGTGGAAATGAAATCTGTATCCCTGGGATACTATATTTAAAACCCATTTGTCCTGGGTTATAAGTTGCCAGTTTCTTGCATGAAGTGCCAGTTTTCCCCCCAAAGGGGCAGCTAAAAGGTAAGTGCTTGGTGAGTGTAGATGGAAGTCATTGAGACTGTTTACCATAGGGAGGTGACTACTTGTTACTGATTTGGAGGTGGAGGCACCCCATTGTTTTGTTATAAAAGTCCCTTGTGACTGAAACCTGGAGCCTTTGGAATGTCTGGGTTTGACTTGAGTGGCTCTCGAAGGAACTGGAAAGGACCAGTTCTTAGTAGGCCAGTGCCTACTAAATCTAGGAGGTTGCACTTGTAAAAAATCTTTCACAGTTTGCATAGATTTAGCTTTATCTTCCATCTTTTTTAAAACTTCTTCAGTCTTATTACCAAAGAGACGGTCCTGTTCTAAAGGAGCATCCAACAATTTTGCTTTAGCATGATCAGGCAGAGTTTGCTCTTTGAGCCAAGCATGCCTCCTTAGCACAGACCCAGTTACAGCAGCCCTGCAAGAGGCCTCCAAAGAATCAAAACCACATTGCAAAGTATGTTTTCCAACTTGTTCAGCTGAATGCAATAAATCCTGTAAGTCCTTATTTTTCACACAGGCAGAAATTAACATAATTTTCTGTTTAAGACCACCCATGATATGCTGTTGATATTTAAGCATATGAAATTGACAGTTTAAAGCCCTGATTGCCAAGGTTGCAGAAGTGCAAACCTTCTTACCCCATCTATCCAGCCCCCTGGAATCTCCATCAGAAGGGGTAGGATTTTTAGCAGTAGAGGCCTTAATGCCCTTGGGATTCCGAGATATGGTTTCAGGATCTGCAATAGGATTTTTGAAAAGGAATTTGTGGGAGTCAGGAACCCTGTAGTATCTGTCTGGCTTACAAGGAGCCGGAGGCAGAGAATCAGGTGCCATACTAGATTCTGAAAAAACATCAACAATGTCTAGAACAGGAGGTATAGCCAAAGGCCTATGCTGAGGAAGAAGAAAATCCCCAAGTCTCTTTTTAGATTCAGAGAAATCCTGACTTTCCCAGTGGAAATGTTCCCTTAAGGTATGTAAAGTTTCCCCAAAAGGAAAATCCTCAGGGGGAGAAGCAGAAGGAATGGAATCTTCTGCATCAGAGTCCTCATAAGTAGGTATAGACAAATCCTGTTCATTAGAAGAGTCAGAAGAAATAGAATCCTGTTCAGAAGATTCATAATCAATGTCTTGCCTAGGCCTTTTAGAAGGAGAGGGTTGGCTACCTCTGATCAGAATAATTAAATCTTCAGCCATTTTGATCATTTGTTTTTTAGGCATAGGGGTCTCCAGATGTGGCCCAGGCGTCTGTTTTTAGACATAGACTTAGATTTTGGCCTTAGTTTTGAAGATGGCGTCGGTCTAATATACAAATCTGTAGGCCTAAAAACACCCTCAGAAGCCTGTGTCTGCACATCAGCTCCGGACCCATCTAAGGTAGAGACATCCACGGGTTCCATAACTGAAGCATCCCGCGGCATACCGGACTCCGAATTGGTCTCAGTAGAGACCTGCGAATCAGAAGTAGCGGGTATCAGGGGTTGCAAAAGCACCTCACTGAGTACCGGCGAACTGGCGACTGGCTTAGGAGAAGAGTTGTCGTCAGTTTTGGACCTCGACGACCCGTCTCTGTCTTTTTCTTTGCATTTTTTAGGAATGCTGGTAGTCGGATTGCTAACAAACGACATTTCTGGATAATTAAATCGTGAGCCAAAATATTTGGAAGCAAAAATATAGACGTTTAATAGTGCGTTGGTTAAATTTAGCACAAAACCGACAGCAAAGTACGTTGTGGTCAGGACCTAGGCAAGGAATACAGTACAAATGAAAATCCTTATGAGGTATTTGCTTCCCACAAGTAATGCAATTATTAACTTTTACTGACATCGGTAAGGAGTAAGAAAAAGTTTCCCCAACAAGATACTTGGCTTTTAGTTGGAAGACTTTGGTTCTGAAACTCGAAAACGAAAATTTCAGGAGTCAGCCGACTGGCACTTGCGAACTGCTTCTGCTTCAGGCACTGCGCGGCAAGAAAGACTGATGTAATGGCGTCGACTGCATATTTTATACCCCTGACGACCTGACATCATGGAAGAAGGGACAGCAACCAAAGCAGGACCCAAGACTTTGTTAATCAGGCCGAATGAGGGCAACCTGCCAGCAGATTACCCAAATTTAATGACTGCAACAGTGAAACACGAAGAACATCGGGATCGCTGCAATATGGGTGACCTTAATGTGGGGGAACCGGTAAAGGATCCGTAGACCGGCTCCGTTGAATACTCTCAGTGGTCTGCTCCGAACTACTTGGTGTCGTCCTGTAGACACAGTAGTAGAACCCTCTTTCGGCTCCAAACTCAGTGGGGCCGATGAGGCAGTAATTTTGTCAGACTTAGTCATTTTAAGAGGCAGCTCCGAGACACCAGCCGGTGCCGGGGAGAGACACACAGAGGATTTGGATTTCTCCTTTTTAGATCCCTGAACTCTAGCAGAGGAGGAAGAGCTAGCCAGATCTTCCTCAAAGGAAGGCTTTAGGAGACCTTTTAGTATGAGCTTATTTTTTCTCTCTTGCAACACCCTAGCACTAAAAGAGTGGCAAAATAAGCTAGTTTCATGTAAGTGAATGGCCCCAAGACAGTATACGCAGTTACTGTGGCCATCCGTTAAAGACATATTCTGTGAGCATTTCACTCATTTTGTAAAGCCAGATGGCTTATAATCCTTGGCTTCCTTAGACATCTCACAGAAGACTGAACTCTCACACACACACAGAAAGGAAAGAGGGAGGACTAGGTCCTCTAACTTAAACGGGCCTAGCCCTGGTAGAGAAGAAAAACAGGCCCTCTAACTAAAACAGACCTAAGGGTTACAGAAACACGTAGGGAGTCTCGCGCACACAAGAGAAGGAATACCAGTCTAATTAGTGGAAAAAACAAAAAAAGAGAACGAAGGTCAACAGAGCCTCGTTCTGTCTGCAGTACTAATAACTGTAAATATTAACAAGCGGAAGCTCTGTAAGTAAAGCTATTACTTCTAATATATAAGCAAGCACACACAACCTAAACTAAACGCAAAAGGCGCCTAAAAATACTAATATAAGTAGCGGAAGCCCCACTAGTAAAGCTATTAGTTATAAAATGTAAGAAAGCACACACAGCCTAAACTAAGCGCAAAAGGTGCCTACAAATACTAATATGAATGTAGATGCCTAAATGTATATATATATATATATATATATATATATATATATATATATATACAACAACCCAGAGAAACAACTGGCACACAGGATACCAAAGTACTATAGGGCCAAAGGCCAACTGTACTCAAACTGCACACAAAAAAGCGCTCTGATAAATGCTAACTTACAAACACGACTCTAACGCAAGCTATAAAAGGCTATATAACACTATCAAAAAGTGAAAATAGAATTTTTATCCAAAATTTTGAACAAAATGTATTAAGACTTAGCCGCAGTCAAGAAGAAGCACATCCGAACTCGTCGATGCGGCAAACGAGATCTGGGGATTATACTGGTGCACCATGGGATACCTACCTAGCAACAAGCCAACTAGAAGATTTCCAGCTTGTAAATAGGCCGAGGCGGAGCCAAGGATTGGCTCCGATCTGATCAGTAAGAATGAAGGCGAGATAGGACTACAGAAAGTACAGTTGTGTACCTACCATAAATGTAGATGTTCGAGTGTATTCACTGTTGCAGTCATTACATTTGGATTATCCTGCTGGCAGGCTACCCGCAGTCAGCCTGAATTCCAAAGTCCTGGTCCGGCGTCGGTTGCAGTCGCCTCTTCCCTGACGTCAGTGCGCCAGGGGTATAATAGATGCAGCCAACGCCATTTTCTTCGGTTTTTCTTGCCCCAGATGTCAGGTGCCCCCAAAAGGGTAGGCTAAAAATTCTGCTTATAAAAAAGCATGCACTAACAAACATTACCTTCATCTACAAGCAAATACACCACATAGGTTGTATAGAATAGAGAAGTACAGATAAGTCCCAGCAATGAAAGGGGGATGGTGGGTGGGTAACCTGGACTGCAACAGTGAATACACTCAAACATCTACATTTATGGTAGGTACACAACTGTACTATGTTCATCGTGTTTCACTGTTGCAGTCATTAAACTTGGGTTGAATCCCAAAGGTGAGGTTGGGTGGCTGGGCCTAAATAGAATTAGGAATGGCTATGAAGCCCTGCAGAACTGCAGTGGTAAAGCCTGCTCTGGATTTAGAGTAAAGAGGTAAGTGGTAGTGCTTTGTAAAGGTGTGCACTGAAGTCCAAGTTGCAGCCTCCAAAATATCCTTGGTTGGAACTCCTCTGAGGAAAGCTGCTGAAGTGGCTGCAGCTCTGGTTGAATGTGGCCTAATGCACTTAGGCACTGATTTGCCATGTTGTGAATAGCAGAAACGAATGCAGTCGCCTATCCATTTTGAAATAGTCTGCTTTGAAATAGCCTTTCCTTGTGATCCTGCAGCATATGCCACTAAAAGTTGCTCAGTCTTTCTGAAAGCTTTAGTTTTGTCCAAGTAGAAACGTAGCTGTCTGTGTATGTCCAAAGAATGCAGAAGTCTCTCCCCCTTTATTCTGTGGGTTTGGATAAAAGGTAGGCAAATGAATGGTTTGGTTAAGAGCCACACTGGACACTACCTTAGGCATAGATGTTGGGTTTGTCCTTACAGAAACCCTGTCCGGATGGAAAATAAAAGGTTCCACAGCCATTAATGCCTGTAACTCTGAGACTCTTCTTGCTGAAGTTATTGCTAGGAGCAGAGCTGTTTTCCATGATAAGAATTTTATCTCGGCTGTATTGGCTGGCTCAAAAGGAGGCAGTGTGAGCTTTTCCAAGACAAAATTGAGGTCCCATGTAGGTACTGGTGCTCTCATTGGAGGTCTTATGTTTTTGGCCCCTCTGAGGTACTGCCTTAGCAGTGGATGTGAAAAGATAGGTGGGTCCGTATTGTAATGAGCTGAAATGGCAGAGGCATGGATCTTACTTGAGAAGAATAGGCCTTTTTCCAGTATCTCAGTTAGGTATTGTAAAATCTGAGGAATATTTGGTACAAGCGTGTCAATTCCTTGTGCCTGGTTCCAAGCACAGAATCTCTTCCATATTTCTGCGTAAGATTTTCTGGTGCTGGGCCTCCTGGCCTCCAAAATAACATCCATAACTGCTTTAGAGAGAGGTGTGTCCTGAGTGGTTATATTATCCGCCATTCAGCCAGATTTAGTGTTCTGAGTTGGCTGTGCAGGATCTGATTGTTTTGTTGGGTCAGATGACGAGGAATTTGCAGTAACGTCCAGGCTGGGCCTTGAGACAAGCTTTTTAGGGTAGGATACCAGTGCTGGCGTGGCCAGTCTGGGGCAATCAGTATAATTTTTGGCTTCTCTTGTCTGACCTTTAGGAGTACCTTGGGGAAGAGAGGCAGTGGAGGAAAGGCATATACTGTAAGGGTTTTCCAGCTGAATGAAAGAGCATCCACTTTCCATGCTTGTTTGTGATAAGTCCTTGTGCAGAATCTCTGTAGTTGGCAGTTGTGTGGAGAGGCAAATAGATCTATGTCTGGGCATCCCCATTTCCTTGTTATCATGCTGAAGACTTGTGGATCTAGTTTCCACTCGTGAGGGTCCAAGAGGTTTCTGCTTAGTTCGTCTGCCAGAGTATTTGTCTTTCCTGGCAGGAACTGTGCTTGCAGGTGCACTTGATAAGTCAATGCTGTGTTCTACAAAGTCATGGCTTGTCTGCAGAGGGGGTAGGAATGTGTGCCTCCTTGCTTATGTACCACATGACTGTAGTATTGTCTGTCTTTATCAGCAGTTGTCGTGGATGGAGTAGATCCTTGAAGGCTGTCAAGACATTCTGTACAGCTAGCATCTCTTTTTGATTGATATGAAGATGCATTTGGCTTGAGGGCCATGTGGCCTGAATACATTTTCCTGCCATGTGGGGCCCCCCCAGGCATAATCTGCTACATCTGTTGTTAGTGTCTGCCTGGCTGTGGGTAAAGTGAATGGCTGTCCCTTGTTGTAGTGACAGGCCTGTGCCCACCATCGAAACTCCTGTTGCAGGCAGGGAATAAGGCTAATTAATGTTTCCAGGCTGTGGCAATGTTGAGTCCAAACACTTTTTAGATACCATTGTAGCTTCCTCATATGCAGTTTTGCATATGGAATTAGCAGAATGCAGGATGCCATGAAGCCCAAAGCCTGCAGAATTTTTCTTGCAGATAACTGGGTCTTTGTTGCCATCTTTTCGAAGTAAGAAGTCAGTTGCCTTTGTTTGGCGTGAGATAAGCCATCTGGACAGTTGTATTTAAGCTTGCACCCAGGAATATTATCTCTTGAGAGGATACTAGTTTTGATTTCTTTTCGTTTACTGTATACCCTAGGCAAATTAGTAATCTTTTTACAAACGCCAGATGCTTCAGTAGAATGTCTTTGTTCTCTGCTTGAATAAGGCAGTCGTCGAAGTAGGGATATATTTGAATTCCTCTTTGTCTGCAAAATGCAATTACTGGTGCCAGGCATTTTGTGAAGACCCTGGGCGCAGTAGATAAGCCAAAGGGTAGTGCAGAGAATTGGTAGTGCATTGAGCCAGCTATGAATCTGAGGTATCTTCTGCAAGATTGTCTGATTGGGACATGCAGGTATGCCTCTTTGAGGTCCAAAGTTACAAGCCAAGCCTTCTTGCCCAGCGTGGGCAGAAGCTGCTGCAGCGTCAACATTTAAAATTTTGGAACGTCCAGAAAAGTGTTTAAAATAGACAGGTCCAGTATTGGTCTCCAGGCTTTGTCCTTTCTGGGTACCAAGAAAAGTCTTGAGTAAAATCCTTGTCCCTGCTCTTGCTGTGGTACTCCCTGAATAGCCCTCATGTCCATGAGAGATGAAACTTGCTTTTGCACCTCTGCCCATTGATTGTGTGGCAGGTCTGGCATACCTTTAGTCTTTGGAAGGGTGTGAAAGTGGAACCTGTAGCCCTGAGAGACTATATTCAAGACCCATTTGTCCTGGGTGATCATGTGCCAATTTTTTGAAAAAAGTGCTAGCTTTCCCCCTAAGGCTGCTGCCAAAAGACAAGTGCTTGGCATTGGCAGAGGAAAGTCATTAGGACCGTTTCCTATATGGCTGTGATTTGTCTTCTCCACTTTTGGAGGTAGAACCACCCCATTGTTTAGGCCTGTATGAGCCCTGGGGCTGGGGTCTGCCTCTAGGGCGTTTGTATCTGCCTCTTTGTGGCCTGACACTGGAAAGGACCAATTCTTAGAAGGCCAGTTCCTGCTAAATCTGGGTGGCTGTACCTGTAAGAAATCCTTAACTGTCTGCATAGATTTCACTTTATCCTCCATTTTCTTCAACATCTCTTCTGCCTTAACACCAAAGTATCATGCTGTAATTGAGCATCCAATAATTTTGCTTTAACATGATCAGGCAGATTCTGTTCCTTTAACCAAGCATGCCTTCTAATGACAGAGCCTGTAACAGCGGCCCTGCAAGAGGCCTCCAGTGAATCAAAACCACATTGCAAAGTATGCTTTCCCACTTGTTCAGCTGCATGCAATAAATCCTGCATTTCCTTGTTTTCAGAACATTCAGAATTTGTCAACATTTTCTGCTTTAGCAGTGACATTAAGTATTGCTGATATTTAAGCATATGAAACTGACAATTTAAAGCCCTTACAGCCAACGTAGCAGAGGTGTAAACTTTTTTCCCCCATCTGTCCAGTGCTCTAGAATCCCTATCAGAGGGGACAGGATTTTTTGCAGTGTAAGCCTCGACCCCTTTGGGACCCTGAGATATAGTTTCTGGGTCAGCAGCAGGGTTTTTACATATAAATTTATGAGAATCTGGAACCCTGTAGTACCTGTCTGGCTTAACAGGTGCAGGGGGTAAAGAGTCAGGAGACAGGCCGGACTCTGAAAATACATCATCTAGAATGTCTAGAACAGGTGGAATAGCAAGAGGTCTGTGCTGAGGCAGGTAATCTTGGCTCTCCCAGTGAAAATGCTCCCTCATGGTATGCAGGGTTTCCCCAAAAGAATAATCCTCGGGAGGAGAGGCTGAAGGAATAGATTCTTCAGCATCAGAATCCTCATAGGGAGGAAGAGAGTATCCCTGTTCTGAAGAGGAGTCAGAGGAAATGGAAACCTGATCAGAAGAATCATATTCAGTGTCTTGCCTAGGCCTCTTATCAGGAGGGGAATGGGAGCCCCTGATCAAAGTAATTAGGTCTTCGGCCATTTTAAGCATCTGTTTCTAGGCATGGAAGTCTGTCCAGGAGAATGCTGTACTTGTTTCTTTGTCTTTAAAGCTGTTTTAGTATTTGCCTTGGAAGCTGAGGTTGGCTTGACATATAACTGTGTAGGTCTGAAAACACCCTCAGAAGCTGATGCTTGCTCAGCGGCTCCGGACCCATCTGAGGGAATAGTTTCCGAGTGTCCAATACCTTGAGTATCCAGAGGCCTAGTTGTCTCCACGTGGGAGTCGGAAGCGGCCTGTGACTCTGAGGCAGCGGGCGTCAGGGGCTGCGAAAGCGCCTCACTGAGAACCGGCGACTGGCCTAGCAGAGGCCTCATCATCAGTTTTGGACCTCGGATGCCTGTCCTGTTCCTTGTGCTTTTTATGAACTCCGGTCGTCGGCTGTTCCGATGGCATTATATAATTAAACCTTCGGCCAAAGTAATGAAAGGCAAAATCGTACCGACGCTTAACAGCGCGTTGGTTAAATCTAGCACAAAATCGACAGCTAGCAACGTCGTGGTCAGGGCCTAGGCAAGGAATACAGTAAGAATGAAAATCCTTATGAGGTATTTGCTTCCCACAAGAAATACAATTGTTAACTTTTTCTGACATCGGTCTGGAGCAAGAAAAAAGTTTCTCCAACGGGGTACTTGGCTTTAATGAAGACTTTGGATCTGATATTCGATTTCGAAAATCTCAGGAGTCGGCCGACTGGCACTTGCGAACTGCTTTTGCTTCGGGCACCGCGCGGCAAGAAAGACCGAAGAAAATGGCGTCGGCTGCATCTATTATACCCCTGGCGCACTGACGTCAGGGAAGAGGCGACAGCAACAGACGCCGGACCAGAACTTTGGAATTCAGGCCGACTGCGGGTAGCCTGCCAGCAGGATAACCCAAGTGTAATGACTGCAACAGTGAAACACGATGAACATCAGGATTTCACAGGTGGTCTGAGATGAAAAGTCCCTTTGAGAAAGGCTTTGGATAGTTTCTATGACATTATGTTCAAACCTTCAAAACCAAGGTGAAAATTAGAGATAGCAGCAAGATGAACCCAAACTGTTGCGGCTGCAGCTCCTTTATTGAAAAGCATAGTCAAGAACTCTAATATTGAGGCAACAGGGGCTTGGTAGGGATCATTGTTATTTTGAGAGGCCCATATAGAAAATCTTTTCCACTTGCTAAGATATAGCTTCCTAGTAGAGGATTTATGAAAAGACATCAGAATCTGCTGTGTTTCATTTGAAAGGTTATGGAACCTGGATATGTTGGGAATTGGAGCTGCCAAGGTGTCAGCTTCAGGAACTGAAGAGAGGGATGAAGTTTTCCCGACTAGTGCGTCAGAAGATCTGGAACTGGGTCCAGAATCCAAGGGTCCTCCAACTGATGAAGTCGAAGGAAGGGGAACCAAATCTGATGAGGCCAATGAGGGGCTATTAGAATGATGGTGCTTTCCAGGGCTTTTGCTTTCTGTAATACTTTGGGTATCAAGGGAATTGGTGGGAATGCATAGAGGAGACCAGGAGGCCAATCGTATATGAGTGCATCCCTTGGGGCTTCGCCTGGAGGGGGAATTAGGGCAAAGTAGCTTCTGCAATTTGTGTTCATGTGGTTAGAAAAAAGGTCACAGCAAGGCAGGCCCCACCTGTGGAAAATTCTCTCCGCTATTTCTTTCTTGAGGGACCACTCATGAGGCAACAAAATTGCTCTGCTCAGCTTGTCTATCACGTTGGATTTCCCCGGGATGTGCATTGCTAGCAAAAAGCACTAGGTGGATGTAGCCCACTGACATACTCTTAGGGCCTTGCGACAAAGGGGGTAGGACCTGGTTCCTTCTTGTTTGTTCAAGTACCAGACCACTGACATGTTGTCCATCTGAACTGCAATTGTTCCCAGAGGAAGAGAATCGGGAAAGTACTACAACGCTAAAAGTACTGTTCTCATCTCCAAGACATTGATATGCAGATGCGTCTCCTGTTTGGTCCATGTGCCTTGGGCTGTTCTTCCCTGAAAATGTCCCCCCCAACCTATTAGGGAAGCGTCCGTAATCACTGTGGCCGCTGGAGGGGGTAGAACAAAAGGACGACCTATCGTGACATGAAGAGAGGTCAACCACCACTGAAGATCCTTTTTGCATGCGTTCGTAATCACTATAAGATGAGATATTGGAAGCTCTTGGTAAGACCACTGAGTGAACAACAGCCATTGCAGAATCCGCATGTGCATGTGACCCAACATTCTGGCTAATATTGCAGCTGCCATCATGCCTAACAATTTTAGCACTTCTGATGCTAGAGCCTTGTCTTTGGATATGATATTGTGGACCTGCTGATGGAGTAGTAAGACTCTTTCTGCTGGAAGTCTCAAAGTGCTGGTGGTGGTGTCCAATTCTGCTCCGATAAAAATGGTATGTTGCGATGGCGACAAGTCAGAGTTTATTGTAATGCCCAGATTCCAGAGAGAAAGAGTGGTGTTCCCTGGCTTGTATGAGCTGATGCCTGGTGGTGGCAGTGAGGAGCCAATCGTCTAGGTACGGAAACACCTGGCATGCTATACGTCTCAGGTGAGCCATGGCCACAGCCATACATTTGAACACACTGGTGGCTGTAGTGAGACCAAAGGGCAGGGCTTGAAACTGGTAATGATTGGCTCCCAGTCAGAAGCGCAGATGATCCCTGGATGGTCTGGCCATTTTTATGTGGTAGTACGCATCATGGAGATCTATCTAGCACATCCAATTGTCGTTCCCTAAAAAGGGAAGCATTGACTGATGCGTGACCATCTGGAACTTCTCTTTCTTGACGGATCTGTTTAGTCTGCTGAGCTCCAAAATAGGTCCCCCCAGTTCCCTGTCTTTTTTGAAACTAAAAAGAATCTTGAGTAAGTTCCGGATCCAATCTGATATGCTGGGACTGGTTGGATGACACTTTCTTAGCAACATTTGGACCTCTACTGTTGCCTGTTCCCTGTAACTGGGTGGAATGTCCGGGATTTTTGTTGTCAATGGAGGGGGTGTGGGGAAGGGAATGAAATATCCTCTGGAAATGATACTTTGTACCCAGTTGAGGTTTATTTTGAGCCAGGCATCTGGATACAAAGATAAGCGACCCCCGACTGCCTCCAGAGTAGGACAGTCGGGCCTCCTTTCAGGAGCACTGGTAGGGCTTTCCAAAGAACTGATCTCTGTCGCCCTGGTGTTGTGGACCCCCTCTGCCGCGAGAGCGGCATCTTCCATTTTTGCCTCCTCCTCTGCCCCTGGAGGAGGGTTCACCACGTGTGTCCCGAAAGGCTCCTTGGGCTTTTTGGAACCACATCTTTCCTCCCCTTGGACTCTTAGGGTAGGGTCTGGTAGGAGTGGAAAAACGGACTCCGACGGCAGAGTCTTTCCTTCCTGTTCACACCTGGTTAAAGTTTACTTGACTTTGGGCCTGAAAAGGGACGAGTCATCAAAAGGGATTTTGACAAAGGATGACAAAGGGCTCCGTGAAGGAACACAAGCGCATCCAGGAGTGTCTCCTAAGAGCAATTCCTGTACCCGCTGCCCTACTCGTTCCATCAGCCCTAAGGATTTCTAGTATCTCAGCAAATGAGATATCCTCAGAGGGGGACCCTTCTGATTCATCCAAGTCAGTATCAGATGTGAGAGACTCCTGCGGGAAGTCTAAGTGCTTCCTCTTACAGATTCTCTTCCTGGGAACTTCACTAGTGGGAACTTCTGGTGAGGTCTCGGAAGAGCAGGGGCCACCAAATGGGGCTTCCCGAGGCTCTGGGCCTCTACATTAGAAAGGATCTGTGAAGCAGAAGTGGACACAGGTGCTTTTGGGGAGGAGGTAGTCGGACCTGAAGATGTAGATGTCTTGGGAGACATAACTCTCCTCATGGCTTCGAAGGTACCTCTGCTCCGATGAGAAGGGACCACTGGATCAGAGGAAACCATCGATCCCACCGGCACCAGGGCAGTGGGCTCCAAACAAGAGGTAAGAGCCGAGCTCATTGAGCAGCAGGCCTAGTGTGATGCCTGGCTGCTTTGGATTTAGTAAAGGCCTTAATAGAAAAAGAAGATGAAGGCCTAAATACACCATGGGTGGAGGTGGACCTGTCCACATTAGTAGGCTCGACATAAGCCGGGGCTTCGGTTGTAGTCTGGGAAAGGGCCGAGGACCTAGCGGTCTCGGGTACAGAAGACACCGCCAAAGGAGTGTCGTCGGTAGTCAGGGACTGCAAAGGCGTCTCGCTGAGAACCGGACCACGTGTAGCCTGTTTCGGCGTGGTGTCGGTGGAGACCGTGGGCCTCGCGTGTCGGTCCTTTTCCTTGCGTTTTTTGGATAAAACGGTAGTCGGAGTGTCAGACGACATTTTATAGTCAAAAGCTTTACCAAAATAGTGTTGGGCGAACTCCGCCCGACGCTTGATAGTGCGTTTATTGAAGGTAGCGCCAAGCGACAGCCCGAGACGTCGTGGTCTGGGCCCAAACAAGGTATGCAAAGGGAATGGAAATCCTTATGCGGTATTTGCTTCCCACAAGAAATACAATTATTAACTTTTTCTGACATCGGTCTGAGGCAAGAAAACTTTCCCCAACGGGGTACTTAGCTTTAATGAAGACTTCGGTTCCAAATATTTTCGTAATTCAGGAGCTGGCCGACCGGCACTTGCGAACTGCTTCTGCTTCGGGCACCGCGCGGCAAAAAAGACGGAAGAACATGGCGTCGGCTGTGTCTTATATACTCTGGCCTTCCTGACGTCAGAAGAGTAAGCGACGACAACCGACGCCGGACCAAGCCTTTGGAATTCGGCCGACCGAGGGACCGCCTGACGGCTGAAAACCCATCTGTGATTACTGCAGCTGTATGCACGATGAACATCAAGAGGTAAGAGCCGAGCTCATTCGAGCCGAAGCCCCGATAGGCAAAGTCAGAAAAGACATGTCAGTCCGACTATCCTCCCCGGACCAGACCGGAGAATGTCAGCTACTAGACTCCTCGATCGGAGCTGAGGAAGTCAGAGTAAACGGAACAGATGACACTGGAACAGGCGTTGGCTTCGAAGACTCAACAATCAGCAAGTCCGACTCCTCTGGCACTGAAGGACTAGCATGGCTCGGAGGAGGAAATGAAGTAGATGGTAATACAGTCTTCGGTTCTGAAACCACTTGGGTCGGAGCAGATAAAAATTTTGCAAACGCCGGTGCCTGTAGCAAATTCTGCACCACACGATCCACATCCAAATCGGAAAGGCTAATCGAGGACCGAGATGAATGGGGGCACTGATTGAAGGATCGGCGATTTAAGTACTTCAGATACCGGTTCTACGACTGGGGACCAGCTCCAAAAAGACAAGACACTCTGCTCTGAAATCAAAGGTTTCTTAGATTTTTTAATTTCTGAAGTAGAAGCCTTAGAAGACTGAGGACTTGCTAGACCTGTCCTGGTCACTCAAAGCTTCCTGAAAAGATGGTTTGACTAATCCTCTGTCAATTAACTTTCTCTTTCTCAACTGAAGAACTCTAGAAGAGAAGGAACGACAAATGGAGCAGCTTTCCTGAAGGTGGAATGCTCCCAAATATACACAATTTACACGGCTATCAGTGACAGACATTTTCTGTCCACATTTTGGACACTTCTTAAAACCTGATTTAGGATGTTTATCCTTATCCTGGTCAGCCATACTGGAATATACAGTCTCAAGAAAGGGTACTGTAATAAACAAGACACACCCAAAAACTATTTCAAATGAGCCCTTTAAAAACTATGGGCTTAATATACTATTAAGCGCGCGCGCACACACACACACACACACACACACACACACACAATAACTACTTATCTAAGCACTATCAAAAGACTGTGACAAACTGTCACTATTTAAAGGCACGCAACTACTAATTAAACTACACTAAATATAACAAGACCTATAGTAAAAAAACAAGGCCAAAGAGAGCTATTATCTAATCGAGAAAAGGCACACCAAGGATAGGGAATACACACAATAAAGCTATAAGTGCTAAGCTAACTCTAAAACAGAGAAATAAGATATTCAGATAAATTTGTAGAAAAAAGTTTTGTACTGGCCCGAACTATGCAAGGAACCTCCGATCTATTGCAGCGGTAAACTAGATCTGAGGTAACTCTAGGTGCATCATGGGATAGGGACTTGGCCTTGAGCTGTCTGAAGACCTTGAGTTTTGTAGTAGGCCGACTTGGAGCCGAGTATCGGCTCCGAACCCATCTGTAAGAATGAACAGCGAGATAGAACAACTTCACATCTTACGTTCTATCTTGTACTAACTATATACACTACAAACATTGATGTCACCTTGAATGTTCATCTTATATGTATTACCATGACCTGCCCATTGTTGTTGTGGGTAAATGTTTTACAATACTAAATATCTTTAATTTCCCTTATTTACATAGAATACCACTGATGTCGCAGTCCCTTGTTGATACAATCAGTTTTGACCTAAGATTTCTAGAAGCGTTCTTCAATGTTTCTGATAGTAGGATAGTTTTTTTTTTTTTTTTTTGGCTTCTTGTAATTAGTTTACTGGCTAATAAGTACTTTATAGCCATTAATTTAAATTCTTCCCATGTGATTTCACTTCTATCTAACCAGTTTTGGCCTACGTATGATTTCATCATTGTACACAGTGAGACTATGATGTGTTTATTTTCATACGAAAAATTGGTAGGGAATACATGTAAAATTGCCATTTCCCATGACAGGGTAGATTTAGTATATCCCTTTTTTTCTAACTTGGCTCTTAACGAACACCATAATTTGTAAACATTCTTGCAGCTCCAAAAAATATGAAGAGTGTCTGCAACACTGTTTTGGCATATGGTGCAATAAGGAGAGTGTGAGGGATTAATTTTATTTAGAAAAAGTGGTGTGTGATAAGTATTATTAATCATAATTTGGGTGTAAATTGGTTTTTTGAAGGGGGTTAGTTTCAAAGTAAGCTCAATTGCAGCAGATTTTTGTTAAACAGTGATCTTATTATTCTTCACTTCCCAAAACTTTGAGGTAAGCATCCTTGAGGTCTATTGATCTCATCCAGTTACCTTTCACCAGAACCTGGTCTTTTTGACAAACTGATTTAGTTTGCTTAAATCCAAAACTGGTCTGAGGTCTGCTGATTTCTTTGGAACTAAAAAGAATTTGCAAAAGATCCTGATAGAAGAGCAGCTGGGCAACCCTTCAGGATCACTGAAAGGGCCTGCCAGAAAAAGCCCCATGGAAGCCATGATTTGACAGACCACCTCTGCCGTGAGGGCGGTGTTTGTTATGACCCCTCTGCCCTTGAGAGAAACCATCTGGAGAAGCATCCTGTTAGGAGAACTGTGAATTCCTGAAAAAGAGAAGCTTACCCCTGGTCCTGGATTCCTAGAAAAGGATTGCTGGAGGCTAGAAAAGAGAACACCAACAGTGAACAGAGTCTTCCTTTCTTGCTCACTCCTCAAAGTGTCCTTAACCTTGGGTCCAAACAAAAATGACCCATCAAAAGGTACGTTGATGAATGGCACTTTAAAGCAGTCCACAAAATTGCATAATCACATCCAGGCATGGCATCAAATCCAAATCTCAAAGCCTGATGCTCTAGATGCTCCATCAGTCATATTAGAGACAAGTCTCATCAAAACATTGTCTATGGTAGTCACTGTGGACAACTCTGGCTTCAACTTTTTCTGGGTAACTGGACACTGCTGTCTCTCGAGGGTGCTGCCACTTAAGACAAAAGGACCTGCAGAAGCCTTGCCAAGTGCGATTAGTAGTTAAATGCCATCAAAGCAAAGGTGGATGAGGCATAGGACCACTTCCCTAATTGATCTAGCTCCAGACTCTCCCTGTTCAGGGGTGAATTGAGATCATCGCCACATTAACCTCGTTTTTGGTGGCTGCCACCACCACAATGGCATTAACAGCAGACTCTTACTCCAATAAGACCAGTCTTGGTGGGGGGGGGGCTTTATCCAGCTTCCAAGGAATAGGCTCCATACCACGTCTACGAGGGCATTCAGACGGGGAATTGCCCAAGGAGTAGATGAGCCTAGGCCAAAGGCCTCCAGAAACACTGACTCCTTCAGAGAGAAGGCTTCTGTAGTCCAGCCCCCACACTGGTAAAGCAACTGCAACAAATTGCCAAAGAAAGCATCGTCGTGTAAGAACTTGGGCGAACCCCCTCCTTCCTTGAGCTCAGTATCCTCGTGAGAGATTCCTCAGGGGACTCAAGTGCTTCCTCTTGCACTTTCACTTTCCCAAAACCTCACATTCTTACAGAGCTGTAGAGGAAGGGGATGAGTTGGGAAGCCCTGCCAAGGGGGCCAACTGGAGGCTGGATGATGCAGGCTGTCCCGGAGCAGCCTGATGACTGGCCAGAGGAATAGATGAAGACTGGGAAGGGTGTCAGCTGCATACATCTGACCCTTCTCTCAAGAAGAGAACAACCTCTCAGTAACGTCAGAGGCAAAGGCGGGCATCTCAAGTCTGAGGGTCGCAGAACCAAAAGGTACAGATGACAGCCCCGAACAAAAGTAAGCTGCGCCTAGACCTGCCGTTGAGACCCAAGCCAAGGTATATAAAGCTGAAACTCTCAGCGGGAGTAACAATCCCAAAGCCAGAACAATTGATCCCAACCATGAAACTCCAGCCTTAACGCCACGACTCCAAAGTGCCGATGGCACTGAACACGTCAGGGTCGAGGCTACTAAGGAACAGGATTGCAGCCAAAGATGGCCAAGTCATTGGCAAAGATCTGATGGGTGGAAACTCAACCAGCCCTGAGGACCTTGAATCTGAAGGGGCAGAGGGAGAAAAACAGAATGGAGCCGCCAAAGGTCCCGATGTCGGACCAGGACCAGAGAGAATAATGCCTAACTGCATATCTGTGCTGGCAAAAACAACTTCACCAGTTGCTCCTGGTCAGAAATTTTGATGCTGCCCACCAACCCTGATAGCCAGATGGATGAAGCCACTGAGGATGGCTTGGAAGGTGTATGGGAAGAGCACCCTTCATGTCAGATCCGAGAGTGGGAGACTGTGAATTCGCAGAGGAGATGGAGAAGTTTCCCGTGATCGAAGGAGGAATATTTGGAGAAAAGGAGGATGCCATCCTACCTGAAGGTACCCCTTTGATCAGGAAGGGGCTCAGGATACTCACTGCCAGAGATGCCGCCTTGCCTGATTTAGGCACCGAAGCCCAAAAGCAGAGTGCCCTTTGGACACAGAGAGCCCAAAAGAGATGGACCAGAGGTAGAGACTTAAAATCTCTTGCTCTCCAGTTTGATCTGCTTAGAGTGTTGCGAACAACAATTCTTGGACCCAGCCTTCGGATTTGGGGGTAGAAGCCCTAAAAGCAGCAGAAACAGATGAGCCAGAGGGTAAAAGCAGTTTCAAACTGAGATTGGTCTTACATTCATTGATTGCACGCAAGCCAAAGCTCTCACAAATGGAGCATTCAGAGTTCAAATGCTCCTGACCCAAACAATGCACACATTTACGGTATGCATCCTGGGAAGGCAACTTGGGCTTGCAGGAAATATACTTTTTTAACCTTTATCCATCAAAAGCAGTCCTACCCAAGCACACTCGCTAAAGAAAAACAGCAGCAAATAATGTAATGACCAAGAGGGAAAAAGCAGGAAGGGGAAAGGGACAAATGACTTAAACTACCTTACACTACAAGCTACCTAAACCTACCAGAAAAAAATACAGACATGCTCTAAGGGTAAGTGAATAAAAGATCTCACCAGTTACTATGCTAACTTATTGAGAAAACAAACCAGTCAAGTGAAGTGAAGTCAAAAATCATAGCTGCAGACGTGAATGGAAGCAAATCAGATCTGGGGAGTTGTGGATAAAGGAGGCACAGCCAAGATGGGCATAAGACTTTTGAACTGGCTGGTGTTAGATCCAAGCCGGACCTGAAGTTACACATGTTGATCCAGACAGAGCAGACAGCATTGGATGTGCTGTTACAGAACACCTGCAACTTCCTCATACATTTTGAAATGTCCCTTTGGTATTGGAGTAAGCATGCCTGGCAGGTAAATACTATGATGCCTAAAGATGCTAACATATATTCATTCACTATTTTTGAACCTGTACAGGCCAAAACTTACCTTATAACCAGCTGAACTGCTACCAGTTTCCATACATTAGTTGTGTTAACTGAAATGTCTGCAAGGTCAGTCAACGGCCTTTCATACGACTATGTAAACTTATGCTTAAGCTTGATGAATATCCATAAGTGTTCCTAGGTACCACTAGTCGAAAGCAGAGTTCTGACAAAGGCTTTCAATGGTCTCTTCAAAAGCTTGGATAACTGGAAGGATACTTGGAAGCTTCCATTCCTTTTAACTCCTAGCAACAAAGGTAACATTTGTGCAAGCCAGACAGATCTGGTCATGCATTAAATTTACTGTCTGTACACAAGATGCAGTCTAAATACCCACAGATTCATCACCATCAATGTCAATCAAGTGGTGAGTGAACTTGAGAGGCACAGACTAGATTTTCTTATAGTGAGGGCGGTCTTCTCTTTTTAAATGGAACAATACCAAACGTTGATGGTTCACCTTCGTCTAGTGGCAGCAGAGATATTCTGCCACACAGCCACATTTTCTTCAGTGGACCATTTATAGTCAGAGCTAGAAGTGTCCATGGTAAAGCATTATCAAAAGTGATGCATCAGGTATTAGGCCTACCTGGTGCTATTGAAGATGTTTAGTGTGTTTCAGTCTGGAGTCTAACAAGGAACAAGCAGTCTCCACAAGCAGATGGATACTCCTGTGATTTTTGTGCATGAATCTCAGGAGAACAGGGACTTCATACTATACAAAACCCATTGGCCATTTGTAAGAACCTGGGAATCAGCATTTGACTTGCACACAACTAAAACTGCCAGGCCTAGAGATTTTTGAGAAGCATGTATCCCATTACCGGCCTTCAAAGCAGCATTAGCAAATGTGGCTACATCAGTATGTGGTGATGGAAAGCATAGCTGACAAACTTGTGCCTTTGCATAACTGATATTCTTAGGACTTCAAAAGAGTGATAGGGTTTACAAATACCTCCAGATCTCTGCCTGCAGAAGCTTTCATAGCCAATTTTTTCCCATCTTTTTCAGTCATCTGGAGTCTCCATCTGCCTGCAGTTGAAAAAGCCATCAATCAAACTTCAGAGACAGCAGTCCTCTAGCCCAAACCTAGGAGTTTTGTGCTCAAAGAAAGCACTAAGGGCATATGCTCTGCAAAAAAAAGCTTTGCTTAAGAGAAGCAAACAGCTTACAACTAGAATTGGAGCATTATTCCAAAGTCATGAAAAAAGACCCTCTTTCAGTGGAATCTGTTGGTCACACGTAAACTTGCTGGTGACTTTTTCTTGGGGGACATCATCAGATCAACACAGATCTAATTGGGCAATTAAAATACAATGCAAAAGCAAATATTAGGAGTAATAAAAAAATCCTCAAGCTAGGTATTTAACATGTACTAATCTAATTAAAATGGTAGTGACAGACACACATTTAACTGCTGTCTGGCAAAAACATACATCAAAAAGCTCTGGACGTCAGTCCAGCTAGCTGGAAATCCGAATGTAGCGCACCACCATACATGATGAATCATACTGAAAAATACCGATCATACAGAGGAGAGCATCTCATAGTTCTCTTCCAATACCACAAAAAGGAGAAATTAACCAGGGTCTATATTACAAGATCGAATGTTTAGGTGATTGAACACCTAAACATCTAATATGTAATATCGAAAGCAAAAAAACGGCGAACGGCCAATTTAACTCCGGGGGGGGGGGGGGGGGGGGGTTCCTTGGCCATTCGCCAGATTTTGCCGTTTTGTGTACTGTAGAGCGATCTTGGAGTTGACATATTTAAGTTGGGGTGGGGGGAGCCCCCTACTTAGTTTGGGTGTAAAGTTATTTTTTTTATTTTTATGGCCAACGGACGGCTTTCCCCTGAGACGTTCAACGTTTTTAGGTTCGATATTACAAGCTCGATGTTTAGGTGTTCGATCACGTAATATAGACCCAAGTAACCATGCTCTTTCTGAACTGGTGTATATAGATTTGCATCCTATAAAATAAGTCAGCATCACCACAAAGTAATTACGAAAAGGTTTGCAAAATTAAAATTTTGGTTCTACTTTCAGAAATGTATTCAACCTGGAATAATCAGGACTAGCCTCCAAGGCACTTAGAGTTTTGAATAAAATTATTTTTCCTTGTTCCACTTTTAGGACCCTTCACACGACCTCAAAAAGAACAGGCAGTTGTAAAAATCACTAAGGTGAATTTTACTTGGTTAGGGAGTATTTGGTGGCATCCCTGAAAAAGAACAGAGGAATCTAAATGCTATTTTCCAACAGGTAGCAATTTTCTTTTTAAATCAATGGTCTAAGGTCAAGCTAAACCAGTTGTCCTTAAAACAGGATAACCTTCCTCCCAGAATTAGAGGTAGGGGAAGGGATGAACCTGTACTGTGAGTACTTATAATTTCTGTCCTGTCTAGAGGAGGTTCTCTCAGCCCTCTCCTACCTTGCTGCCTGAACCAGTCAAAGATGGTGGAAACGTTCCAGCTTGACTTCTTACAGAAAAAGGAACACTGTTCTATTAGATAATTTCTAATACGTTTTGCTGTGGGGAGTGAAAGTTACTTTCCTGGTCCAAATCCTCCCCTTTTCTGCATCTTTTTTTGAATATTTTCAAATATTTCCTAAGAAAGAGTTACTGAGCATGCATGGGGGATTTTGGTCATTTACTTTTTCTCACAACTCAGTATAAATACCACACGACCAGGGAGCTTCCCAAAAAACATAAGTTGATAAGTTTCCTGGTTTTTGCTTATTTATTCTATTTATTGCACTTTTTATTGCCTGCCGCCTACTTTTATACTGTATTTATTTACTGTGCACTAAACTGCACTGTTATACTACAATTGCCTGCTACACTGTGCCTGTAAAATCAAATTTTATTGCTATTTTCACTGTTTAGCAAGTTTTTTTTTGTCATTTCCACTGTTAAGTTTCTACTGGTATTTTTTCACTGCTTTAAAGCTATCTATTCTGTGTGCTCTGGTTTTCCTGCCAAACAGCACATAACTGATCTGTTAACTGTCTAAATCATTCTTTAGACCCTCAGGGCTGATTTTCTGCTGTTTTGTTTTTTTTTTCAGTGTCTCACTGCTATTTTTCTGCAGTGTTAAATATTATCTATTATACCATGATCCCCCCAAAACGTGCACGCTGATTGGCCAGCGTGCCCGTTGTAAATCGAGTTATACTAATGGAAAAAGGTCCGGTCGCCCGGACTTTTTTCCATTAGTATAACTTTCGATTTTAAAACACGGAGATTTCTCGCCATGTTAAACCCATTTAACATAGAGACAGTGTTAACGGAGAAAGCAAGATCTCCGTTGCTTTTTTAGTTAGCTATGTTAAATGAGTTTAACATAGCGAGACAGTTTAAAATAAGCAACGGAGATGTCCGTTGCTTATTTTAAAACTGTCTCGCTATGTTAAACTCATTTAACATAGAGAACACTAAAAAGCAACGGAGATCTTGCTTTCTCCGTTGCTTTTGCTCAACTCTGATGTACTGCGGGCGCCGCAGTACATCAGAACTGTCGCAGATGCCAGACATCTGCGGAAGGGCAGTAAACAGGCATTATACTATGCCATTATTTAAGAAAAGTAATAGTTTCTTTTCTTAAATAATGTCATGGTATAATAGCAATAACCCACGCCTGGGTGTGGGTAATGGTAATATACCACGGTTGGCTTTGTTTGGTGCCCGGGCCTCGGGACCAAACCACGCCAACCGTGGGTAAATTTAGCATTACCCACACCCAGGCGTGGGTTATTGCTATAGTGTTCCCTGCTGTAACTAGGATAGCTAGTAGCTGTAGCCTAATCCAGGTCCAGGCCTGCTGCTTCTGGAACTGCTTGTAGTGGTTTGTTTGTTCTAAGCACGTTTTCCAGGCCATCCTGGATTGGAAGGGGCCTATCTGTACTTTTGTGAGAATTGTGTTTGACACCTGACTGGTAAAGAGAGGCCGCTCTAGGGCTTGGAATAAGCACTCTCTCATTGGCCCTTTTGAATTTTGTTAAAAATCTTTTTTTTTCAAGTTTTGGCTTCTGGTATTTAGGCCCTGCATCTGAGCTGGTTTCTGCTTGTTTGCACATTGCACAGAGCTGCGCGCCAAAGCCGGACAGTTAAATTCAACAAATTTTCCCTTAAAACTCAGGCAAAAATATCCATTTGCTGAGCTCCTCCATGACCGTTTCTGAAAAGCCACCCCTAGTGACAACAGTCTTCAAGCTAGCATTATGGAGAGTTGGACTAGCCTTGTTTCTCCTGCCAGTCTTGTTGACTTGGGTTTCTTGATGCAGTGTAGTAATTGCCTCACGTACACAGACAACCGTCTACTAACAGTCTAGTACAGAGTGCGAGAGATGAACTTATATCAAGACTGTAGAATCCATGCTCCTCTCTCACAGGAGGCTGTCAATTCACTCACCACTACATATTCAAATAGTACCACTACTCACACATACCACTACTGATACACACAGCACGGATCAAACATGTAAATACACATATGCAGAGGTTCTCTCAAAAAATGTACCGAAACACCAGAGACCTCCAAAACACAAGTCCGCTACAGCTAACACAGTCTCCACAGCATCCATGACACACAGCAACACCAGTGTCTCACCCAACAAGCCCATAAGGCGTAACACTCAAAAATAAAGTTTTCCTGTCATTAGAGATTCAACAAAGACACACATGTCCCACTCACCAGACTGGAGAAGGAGAAAGTCACAGTTAGCTGCCTGTCCGGTGCCAGGATTCACCAAATCACGCATGCACTCCGGTTTTGCAGCAGCAAGTACAGTTATGACTCTCTCATAGTTCATGTTGCTGAGAATGACTTGAGTTGTACCTCAATGGACTATATGAAGAGAGACATGGTCGAGCTCTGAGTGTCCTAGGCAGGTATTTCTATCCTTGAGCAGCACACTACCCTCACTTAGAATGATGCCACAGTATAAACAAAAAATGACTGATTTCAATAACTGGCTTAGTTTCTGGTCTCATTCCAAGAGGATCCAGTTCCAGTCTGCCATGGTCGACATAACTCGCTACTTTGCCAGAGACTGGTTGCACCTGACACCTTTAGGGTTTTGGCTGCTAGCAAAGGCTCTTGCTTCCCCCATAGTGCCTTTTATAGGCAATGTCTCGAAAACATTACTGATGTGAAATTAACCAATCAGAACAAAGTAAGGGTCATGCTGCTAAATGCTAGAAGCTGAAACCAAAAACTGCACTCCGTGGAAGCACTTCTATCACGAGAAGATGTAGATATCTGTGCAGTCACAGAAACTTGGCTTAAGGCCTCAGAGAGTACCCAGGCCCTGCAAAGCTACAAAGCCTTCCACATCTTTAGACCACAAAATGAACGTGCGAAAACCAAAGGAGGCGGTGTTTCAATCTATATTAGAAATAAATTCACTTCATGTAGACTGGACAACTCCATGCAGTGAATACAGGTCCAGTTTGTGGTGGGTAAGACCCCCATTCAAGTCCTAACCAGTTATAGGTCCCCCTCCATGGGTCACGACACCCATGAAGGCTACTTAACCAAACTGAAGACCATCCAAATTTTACTGAATACACTGGTTATGGAGGATTTCAATTATCCCCACCATCAACTGGGAAACCTACTCTAGCCCAAACTCATTGGCAAAAAAGTTCCTTGACTTTGTGAATTCAAATGCCCTGGAGCAAACTGTCCATATCCCAACAAGAGGAACAAACATTCTAGATCTGGTCCTCACCAACATGTGAAACAGGTGCACTGCTGCAACTGTTGGACCCTCACTACTTAAAACTTACAACAAAACAGTCACCTTCGAACTGACACTAACACCAGAACTCACAAAGAGTGAAATTAGAGTAAAAACCCTCACCAAAGCAAACTATACCTGCCTAGGTGAAGGTATAAATGCATGCCAAGCCCCACTCCCAGCTGAAAGTGGTAACTATGCCGAAGCATACAGTAAAGCCCTGTACAATCACTTGCATAAGTGTATAAACGTGGCTGTACCAGACAAAAATCAAAGCCAGAGTCCCAAGTAAAATCAAGACACCATGGTGGACTTCCAGCATCAACAAACTCTACAATAAACGCAAAAAAACTGTTGTCCAAGAAAACAAAGACAAGGACTCAACAATGGAAAAGCACCCTCATTAACCTTAACAGGCAAATAAAACAACTTGTCAAATACTCCTTTGAGAGAAACCTAGCAAATACTTCCAAGGACAACCATAAGGCCTTTTACAGCTATGTACATAAACTAAAGGGTAGGACTCAAGCATGTGCAGAACTGGTGGCCAATGGTATCACACACACTGACCCCAGAGAGATACCAAACCTGCTAGTGGATAGGTTTGGTGAAACTTTCACTCCCTTATCCCCTAACTTACAACAAACCCTCTCCCAAACTCCCACCCTACCTTATATATCTGAAGAGCAGTTCCACAAAGCCTTGCCCAAGGTAAAGAACACAGCCTCCATGGGACCAGATGACATCCCAGATAGTCTTCTAAACAGGATAAAACATGAACTAGCATTACCACTAAGTACCCTTTTCAATAATAGCCTAACCAAAGGCTTTATTCCTGCAGAATGGAGAACAGCTACAGTTATTCCCTTCCACAAAAGTGGACTAGCAACAGACCCAGGGAATTACAGACCCATATGTCTGACCAGCGTCATCAGTAAGGCCATGGAAAGTATCATTATGGACCTCATAAGTAAAGACAGGTGACTTCCAAACCCTGAATCCTACCTAATTTGGCTTCCTGGAGGGCAGATCCTGCCTGTTAGACCTGGTGGATTTCCCTGAAAGTGTGGACAAGCTCATTAATGTGGGCAAATCTGTGCACACAGCATACCTCAACTTGGCAAAGGCTTTTGACACAATTCCACACTCAGGCATTACCGAGAAAACTAGCAAAGTGAATGCAAGCCCCTTCACTGTAAGATGGGTTGCCAACTGGCTCACAAACCAGACACACACTATTCAAAGTGGGTAACTCCACATCAACCATCAGACCTGTTATCAACAGGGAGCCAAAGGGGTCCGTGCTGGGCCTCCTAGTGTTTGGTATATACTTTAGGAAGTTCAGGTCAAAACTAAAGGATTGTGGCTGACTAGGTTGGCAGACAACTGCAAACTAGGTGCAATCATTGAATCCCCAAATTATGTCAGTATACTCCACGAGAGTCTCACACAGAAACGACTGGTGTACTAGTCACAGTCTGAAACTGAATGTAAAGAAATGCATCATGATTCCCTTCACACTATCAAATCAATAACAATACCCTAAGTACCCATGAAGTGGTAAGGGACCTGGGATCACGGGTTGACTGCGACCTTAACTTCAACCACCACATGTCTACCATTGCAAGGAAAGCTTTGCACGTAGACCACTTGATTAGTAAAGGCATCGCCTTGAGAGCAAAAGAAGTTATAGCTCCCCCTATACTCGACACTTATCCGGCCCATAATCAAGTATAATGCCCCATTTGGTATGTACCGTACTAAGCACCTACAGCAATTAGAGAGACCTCAGACGCTTCTAACAAAGATGATGAAGGGCTTCCAGCAAATGCTTTACATGGACTGACTAAAATGCCTGTCAGTATACTCTGTATCATAAAGACTTCTTAGGGGAGACTTATGTCTAGCCTTCAGGGCAACCCAAGACCCAAACCTAATGAACTTACTGCATATCCTTAAATCAAATGGGTCTAAAGCTACCTGTTCCAGGGACTTAAACATGGCCTGCAACTTAAATAGGACATGCTGGAGGGACAGATTTATCTCCCAGCAACTCCCAGATCTTTGGAACAGGTTACCAATTCATGTGAAACAAAGCACCTCTATGACACTGTTCAAGAGGAACCTGGACGAGTGAATGGGGTACTGTAAATCCTTACCAGGGACAGCGTCCACAACCCTCCTGGACATGGACAGTCATCACCAAATGCTATCCTGGGTATTGATTAGTACTTCTATTGTATTACATTGAGTTGAAACAGCTAGGCTTAAAATGGCCTCCAGGTAAACAGCCTAGTAATCTCGTATTATTCTAAGTAACAGTGCTGCTTACTAAAAAACATACTACACCTCACAACTGTCCAGATTTTTGCCTGATATTTATGACCTGTTTTTCATAAAATCTGTGGTTTTCTGGAAAGCCACTGGGGTGATCTGAGGAATGAACTTCCTAAATAATGACATATTTGAGTTTCAGACTTCATATCCTTCAGAAAAATGCATGCTAACACAGATTCTGTTATTTTAGCAACTTAAGTCTATAAAAGCAACATTTAAAATTTGTCCCTATTTTGGCCCTTTGTCCCCCCATTACGTCAGGCTTTGTCTAGATTTCTTGCAGTAAAAGGTTGAGAGGTTATGAAACACGCTATTCTTCCATGTACGTGAGCTCACCAGAATTAATCTAAAATAGACATATTTAGCATTAGTCTTATCTTCTTTACACCCACACAGTTTAGAATAAATAAGACAGGAAAATAAATACTTTGAGTTTACCAGTACTAAAACAACTGTTTTAAGTTAAAACATATATGGAAAGAAATTACTGAAATGCAATACCTGACGACATATCAATGGTCTTTTTTCGTTTCATGATTTTTTCCAAGTGGTCATCCCTGTGCTTTGTCTTGAAGCTGTGCTTCTTTAGGGATTCCTCTGTCAGGGCAGGAGGCTGGTTCCTGTTTTTACTTAACTCACTTGCACTGGATACACTTTCACTTTCAAGGCCTAAAGGGAGAAACAATATGAAGATTTTTAACACAATCATCCTGAAAGAGGAAATGAAGAATTGAAGTACTCACTATGCAACCTTATAGGACTTTATCAAAGCAAACTCAATGACATGACAGGAATTTTAATATCATTGGAGTTGCTTTCAGAAATTAGCTGAAAAAAGGTTTAGTGGACAAGTACAATCTGACCACTTGATGCAATATCAACAGTATGAATGCATGTGTATCATCACATACAGGGCTCACTAATTTTGAAGACACAGTCCCTCTATCACCAGAAATTCAAAAATCCATCTGATACAAGCACAAGAAATGAGGTCACTCTCCTTACAAACTGTTTTCACGCCATCCTGAATGCAGAAGGTTTATGCCTGCTGGAGTTTGTGAAATGCGTTGCACACCTTTGTTGTAAAATGATCCACTTAAGTATCCTGTTAGTGGGATCCTCTAAAACTCTTAAGCGCACTGTTAAGTATCAAATGGATCTCAAAGTAATCATACACTCACCTATCAGATTCCCACCATGAGTGACAATTAGATTTCTTAAGTATGCTTTGGAAGCAGTGTTTAGTTAATAAACTGTTAATAAAACAGAAGCTAGGCAAGCAGTTTTTTTTTCAGTGTGGGGCAGCAACTTCATTTAACTTAAGCAAGCACACATGAAAACACCACAAAGACAATGGTCTTAAATTCTTCAGGGAGCAAGTCTCTCTCTCTCTCTCTCTCCTTCACAGCCAGGTCTCTACTGTTCACATCAAGAGCGTCACTCAGGTATAAGACAGATTCTTGCAGTATCATCTGATCTCAGGGAGTCTATTTTGGTGGGTTTATAATTATTATCCTTCTTTCCATGTCACATTTTCTCAAAAGCTCACTTGTAAGGAAGCAAGCCTGCCATATGTAGGCATGTATCAAAATTTCAAGGCATGTATCAAAATTTCACAAACTGCAAAGAGCACTCAGACCTTCAACTTATCTAGTGTCACCAGCTAGGAAGAGAGTACCTTTACTGCAAATTAAAAGTGGCAAAGTAAGAAAGCTAAATTAGGGACACCTTTAAGTACTATTCCCACAATGCTTTCTGATCAAGTTTGACTTCACTGAAACCATGCAACCCTCTCCCTACTCTTACCCACCCACAACCTCCTGTGAAGTCAGCCAAGCTTCTTTATGGACAGTTTGCTGTAGATTACCTCAAATTAAGTTGGATCCCAAGCATTATAGCTTCAGGGTACAGAATCAAACTCAAAAATGCTTCTTCCTTTTGTGGGATGCCCCCTTTTCCAATGGGTCACATGGAGCTCACCCTGGCTCTTCTTCAACTGAGCACAGTGAGCTGTCATGGTGGTCCCATGGAAAGAAGGAGTTCTGCTGCACACACTTTTCTGATCCCTACAAGAGCAAAGCCAAGTATACCTATTCTAACCTGTCAAATCTTATATTATTCTAAGGATCCCATAATTCACAAAGTTCACTCTAAATTTCTTCCCTTGCTGAAGCCTGGGACCTTCTTGGTCATTTAAAAGGATCCTACTGGCACAGTTATGGAAGAAGGGATCAAGGGAATTTCCTCAGACTCAAAGCAGAAGATCACCACTTCCAGCTTATATCCTTACCCACTGACCAGACTAGCACACTTGGTTATAGTAGTAACTTTCCATTCTAACACCACACAGGATGACTGCTTACTACAGGCAAAAACTAATAAACAGCTACATATTTTTATTAACCAGGCATGTTGTGGACAGTAATAAAGAGTTGAAGGATTTTATCCGGTAGGGGAAGAAGGCAAGGGTTAAGAGGGATAAGTGGATCTGATTTGAAGTGATATATTTGAGCTACACAGTTACGGCTCATATACATAATGCAAGCAGAAAGTGATGATGAAGTGCAGGGAAATTCAAGAAATAATTCCAGAATGGGATTTTGGATGCAGATCCTTAATAGCCATACAGAATATTACACTTATAAGACAGCAGAAAGTATTCTAAAAACTAAGCCAACATGAGAACAGAAAAATAAGTCTCCGACGATAGGGATGACTGCAATTAGGAGTACAGGGAATAGGCAAGAGGGGGCTGGAATTTACTGCAGAAAATTTGCAAAGGAGCCAATCTACTGGGAGTAAATAATGAGAGAGAAAGGTAATAGTGTGGGAAGAGGCCCAGAAGACATCCAGACTGCAGGCTAGAAACTGCCTTCGCAATCAGGGATTGAAATCAGAGTATAGGCAAAGAGAAGGGGATAGGGGAACACTAAGTGAAAGACCTGCTTTGGTAGAGTTTTTAGAAGAATCTACAGCGGAAGCTACTGTTATAAAAAGTATAATTAGTAAGGCATATAAAAATATTGCACAATAACTACGGGAATCAAAAGAGGATAGAAAAGATTGTGAAGACTGGATAAAGAATTCACAAGGAAACAATGGGATGACATCTGAATCCTGAATTTCCTGATGGTTGACATCCATCTAAAGTGAACGCTTACTTTCCCAGTGCTGTACTGGTCCCCCTGAGCAGAACCTGTACTAACACTCAAAAGAAACAAAGTTTTGTCCTGCCGAGTGTATATCATTCCCTGGTGTATCCGGCCTTGAGATTTCCTGAATTTCCTGTCTGTTGACATCCATTAGCTGCTAACTGATCTGTCCACTAGATGGCAGCATTAACGTACTTTTAGATACTTTATTGTAAAGTAAATCAAGCTGCTGGGTATTTGTCTGTCCTACTTGCTCTATTGCCCTGCCCTACCTTCTGTAGCCTCCCAAATTCAATCTCTCTTAGCAGAACTGCACCTTACTCCTGAGCCTTGCTGCTCTGTGCTTACTACTCACCTCACTGATTGTTCCTCGCTGACCTGCTCTTCCATTTCCTTTTTTCTGACCCACTCCGTTTGCCCTGCAGGCTCACTCCGCTCCCCTACCCTACCCCCAAATCCCACCCAAACCCAGTGCTCCTACATTTATTCTTCTAACATCCCTCCCTCTCTCCACCGACCAATCCTCAACACTTTCCCTCCACCCCACCTCTTCCCTCCTAAGTCCCTTAACCTCCTCTCTATTACATCCAACAGGCCCCACCTATCATGCACTCTCCTACTCCTAAAACCTTTATTTCCACATCCATCCTCATCCTTCTTCTACTTCCTCTATACCATGCCACCTCCTATACTCACTTCCATCTACACCCTCCACACCTCTGCCTCCCCACCTCCCCCACGCAACACACTTCCACATCATCTCAGGCCTCTTTAATTCCCTCCCACCCTTCCCTCCTCTTCAAAGTAAAACTTCTCCCAATCACTACTAAATACTACAAACCCAGACCTTTTCATTACCAGACACTTCTAAGTACAAACCAAAACAACTTATTCCTTATCTCACTTACCTCTGCTTAGCCGGTGACATTCACCCTAATCCAGGACCAAACTTCTCTCTTACTAACCACACTAGCTCACACAATAATTCCACCAATAAATACCTCAAATTCCTCACCATCAACGCCCAAAGCCTAAAAAATAAAACAACCCACTTTCATGCCTGGCTCACTCAGAACTCACCTGACGTAGCCATTTCTGAAACCTGGCTAAAACCTCACATAAGTGACTCTGAATTCCTTCCCCCTAGATTTCAATCACTTCGATCTGACTGCCTAAGTACTCGAGGTGGCGGTGTCGCACTAGTCTACTCCAACCAGCTGTCCTTTACTCCATATCTTAATCCCATCCCTTCTTTCAATAATGCTAAACTTGTAGCAGGCCTTCTAAAAATTATTATAAAAGCATCTGCTTCATTTCCCTCTATATTCCTCCAGGTAACACCACCAACACCCTGGAAGACATACTGTTCTGGGGCCTTCTCAAATATTAAACTGGAACCTTACATTTTGGGTGATGTAAATATAGACTGGAACAAAATCAACAACCCTAACCCCACCATGTCAATCAATCTATTTAACTAAACTCAACTTACTAACACCATCACTAGACCCAACAAAACCACCCCAGGCTCCATACTAGACTGGATCCTAGTATCTCAACCCAATAAAGTGATATAACCTGGTGTCATATCAGACCCATTAGGAGACCACCTCCCTGCCTTCATCCATCGAGCTTACCTCACCCCCCCCAAACTCCCACCAGTTTACCCACACTCGGAACCTCTCTAACTTTAACCCTACTACTTTCTCCAATTCATTCAGCAATACCAACTGGAACCCCCTGAAAACTCTTCCATTAGACTCAGCCGTTGACTTTTTCAATTCAACTTTCTTAAATGCCCTTAACTCCCTAGCTCCAGTAAGGACAAAGAGAGTAAAAACTAAGATCACCCCGTGGCTTACCAAAGACAACAAAAAGATTATGCTACAAAGAGATAAAACCTGGAAAACATACCTCCAAACTAAACCACTAGACATCTTACTTAAATACAAACAAGAAACCTTGCCAAAAAACAAGTTATCGAAGATGAAAAGTCCTACCTACATCAAAATGCAAATAAATCATGCAAAAAAAACCCCAAAATTTTGGAATTCTATCAACTCTCTCCTTAGGCCAGGGTACTAAAAACAATACCTGCCCAGACACCAGCAAATCTGACCTTGAAATTGCCTCACTATTCAACACCTTCTTCACCACTTCTATTGCTGAGCTAACCAAGACCTTTAACACCAACAACAACCCTCAAACCCCACCCTAACCAAACATCCTCTCCCTCCTCTCCCCCCTTACTTTCGAACTCAAACCCATCTCCACCCACCAAATAAAGAAACTACTCTCTAAACTAAAGCCTTGCTCCAATGCCCCCAACATTCTGTCCTCCTCGTTAAAAATAGCCTCCGATGGTATTGCTCTCCTTATTAGCATCCTGATCAATAGATCCTTACTTGAATCCTATGTACCAGAACTATGGCGCTCTGCATATATTCTTCCACTTCACAAGGGTGGCAAAAACTATAATGCATCTAATTTCCGCCCCATAGCCATCCTTTCCCCTTTTCTCTAAGCTCCGTGAAAAATGCATCCACCTTCAGCTCTTGCCATTCCTTACCAAACACCAGCTACTCTCTCCTACACAACACGGCTTCCGCTCAGGACATAGTACCAACACCGCTCTTCTCTCCTTCGTACATACTGTCAATTTAGCCCGTGACTCCGCTTAATTTAGTATCCTCAGTTCTGCTGGACTTATCTAAAGCTTTTGATACCATCTCCCACACCCACCTTCTAAATCATCTGTCTAATCTCAATCTCTCCCACAAAACTCTCTCCTGGTTCTCCAGTTATCTTTCAGGCAGGTCCCAGGCTGTCAAATGGGGCCAGGGCACCTCCACCTTCTCTCCTACCCCGACTGGAGTATTCCAAGGATACATACTTGGCCCAGTTCTATTCAACATTTTTATTAACGACTTTTACAAGGCCATACCCAATACTAAAATTGTTCAATATGCTGACGATTCTACTTTGACCTGCTGCGCCTCCAGCTTAACAGATCTCCAACTACTGACACAAACAGCCTTCTCAACTACCGAAAACTGGATGCTCCAAAATCACCTCTCATTAAATGCTAACAAAACTAAAATACTTTTATTCTCTCCTAAGTCCTCCCCTATTGATAAAAACTCATTCCAAATAACCAGCCATAACAACTCCATTTTAGAGGTCATTCCCTCCGCCAAACTTCTTGGTGTAACCATTGATGAACACCTAAAATTTAATACTCACATCCAGCTAAACATAAAGAAAACCCACATAAAACTCGGCCTACTTTATAGAAACAACCACTTCTCTCCTGCTACCAGAATAACTCTCACCGCTACTTATCTCCTTCCCTCTCTACTGTATGGCCCCCCTCTGCTTACTAATTTATCATCCTCACTATCCTCCAAACTAGAAGTATGTTATAATAAAATCTCCAGATTTGCTACCAAAGCCAAATCTTCCTCTCATCACTGTTCCTCCCTTCACTTGTTAAACTGGTTTGAACTCCATAACCAACTTGACTTTCTCCAAATCACGACTGCCTATAGACTATTTCAACCTACCAAGTGCCCTGCACTATCCAATATCCTACAACCATATACTCCCTATAGAACACTTAGATCTACCCACCAAAACTTAATCACCATCCACAAACCCAAGCGACCAGCTGGTCAACTTCTGCTTTCCTTCATCTTAGCCAAAAAATGGAATGCTCTTTCCTCCACTCTTAGGACATGCGATAACCTCAAAAACTTTAAAACTCTTCTTCATTCTCACCTTTACTCAAACAGGAAATGCAACTGTACTCTTCACCCTATACCTCTCAAGGTCTCCTCCACTTTTACTCCTGGCTAACCTCTCACCTAGCTAACCTTGCTCATCTGTATTATGTATAAATAACTATACTGTAAAATCTAGCCTCAAGGCCATTTTCCTGTCTTTTACACCTAAACAAAATTGTAATTGTTTGTTTCTTTATGAATGCTACCTGTTTATTTGTCAGTAATACAAAGTTTCTTAGTAATTATTCATGTAACTATGTATTGTTGGAGCTTTTCTCCCCGGGCCTCCACTGAAAACGGGCTCGAGCCCAGTGGACTTCCTCGGTCATCAAACTAGAATGAATAAATAAAAATATTTACAGCTCCCAAATATATAACAAAGGGTAGAAGATTTACAATTTTTGCTGGGAAGAGTTTGAATGGGTATTTTTATGCTCCAAACTCCAAAGAATCTTTCCTCAGGTAGATGGTAAATATTGGAGGTGTGATGGGGAAGAAAGGGGTACATATCTTTTATGAGTGCAATGAGTTGACAGACTTTAAAAAATCCCTACATCAAATTCTGCCAGAAATACAGGGTGAGCAAATGGGTGTTACCAAAGAAAAGATTTTTGAGCTGGGATATACGATCTGAACTGCCTAGACATAGTAAGACATTAAGTGGCGGCTGCCAGAAATGTTTAGAAAATGGAAATCAAAGTTGAAACAAACTATATTTCAAGCAGTGAAAATACTTTTTTTCTTTGTAATTTGATCCTACCCTTTTGTAAAGATCCCCACATCTAGTTCTTTTATCATTGTTAGAAAAGTGCAGGAACAACACAAGCAATGTATGTATTTATTTAGTCAATCCCCCGGTGGGTGTGGCTAACCAGTTTCATCTTTCACTCGGGTCCAACTTGATGTTTCAACCAATAGTATTATGTTACATTTGGTGTGGATATTTCACAAAACCTTATCTCAGGTATACTACCCTTCTTATAATCCTTTTACCCAGGTTTAGTATGTTTTTAATTCACCAAGTTTTAAGTGGTCCACTGGTGCCTGCATACTGTTTTGAGATACTAGTAGAGGTGTGCCACTTAACCATTATATTTTAACAATTATATTTTAACAAATGACAAGTAATTGACTCACATGACGGAAACATTAAGGACATTAGACTAGAAATCAATCTATACCACAAGCCGGGGCTTCCCCTGAATGTAACAGAGAAGAACATGTGTCTTTATATTTACTCGGAGTTTAGGATCAATGCTTTCGCAAACTAGCTTCTTCTGGGAGGAAGAAGTGTGTGGAGGGGCCAAAATGGTTGTAAACTAAGATATATATATTAATGAAATCATGAAATTAAACTAAAATTTACATTTAAGCCATTGAAATAAAAATCAAAATTAAAGTGAAGTAAGGTACAATAAAGAGACAAAATACAATACTCATACCTAAATCGCACCCAGTCTCTTTTAACTTCAGTTTTAGTACCCAATGGTACCATTGCTTTTTAAGATTCAAGTATGAGAGCATTATAAGCTACTATAAACAGGGTAACCTCCTTTAAGTATTGAGAACTAAAACGTACTGATGAATACTTATGAGTGGGCTATGTTAGAACTACCTGCCCCAAGGAATTCCATTAGGACAGCTTTATTTTGCATTTAATAGATGGAAATACCTAATCCTGTTGCAAATTTCACTGATTTAAGGTTTTGGCGCCAAAAAATGCTAGAATACGCTTGACGGCCCTACCTAGGGGGTTGTGGCCGGCCCTGTGGAACTGAAGGTCGGCTAAACTGGGTCCAAATGCTCGGTGATGCATTTGAGCCCATGTGGAGTTGGGAGGTTAAAATTTGGACTTTAAAGGCATTGTGATGGTCTAACAAGGACCAAATTGTCCTAGTGAGGACCTCATCTGTTAGAAATACCCTAACCTGTTAATTTATTTTATATTATTTTAATGAAATATGTTTTTGGCGCCAAAAAAAATGCTAAACATGTTCAGTGGCCCTAACTAGGGGATTGTGGCCAGCTCTGTTGAACTGACAGTCGGTAAGGCTGTGTGCAAATTCTCAGTGATGTGTTAACTACCATGTGGAGGTGGGAAGCTTAAATAAAGACTTTAAAGAATTGTTTATGGTGTGTAGAAACAGCAGTGTCCTTTTCAGGACATGTCCAGATAGAAATAGCTTGTCCTGTGGTTTTACTTAACTGTTATATGGTGTACTGTGGTTTTGGCACGAAAAAACGCTGGACACCACTCAGCGGCCATACCTAGGGGGTTGTTGCCAGCCCTGTGGAACTGTGGGCAGGCTAGAAAGAGTCCACATGCTCGGTGGTGTTTTTACCACCATGTGGAAGAGTAAAGTTTGAATTTAGGATTAGAAATAGATTTAGACATATTAACAACTGTTTAGTGACTGCGGTGGTGGTGCTGCGGTAGCGTTGTCGCCTCACAGTTAGACGTTGCCCGTTCGATTCTCAGTTAGAGCGTCTTCTGTGTGGCGACATGCGTGAATGGGCGTTCCTTCGTTGAAGGTTGTGTTAGGCCCGGCAAGCCAGCACGTAAAAATCTACTGCCAATCATTAGCGGACCGGAGTTCCGCTGTGGCGACTCCTAACCGGGAAAAGCCGAAAGACACAACAACAAGTGTTTAGTGAAAAAAATCTTAAAGTAGGTTAGTCCTAATTAAGGGTTTAACCACTTTTAGTGTGGAAGCTGAGAAAAAAGCCACCTTTGATCTAAATAATTTTAAATAGCAATAATTGGTCCCTTTAATTCCATAATTAAGCTGAATATTTGGGGTCATAAGAATTAAATGTTCCCTTGGAGGGACAAACAATGTTATTTGACCAACCTCTTAGGTTTTTAAAGATACTGAGTTGGCATATTCTGGTTGAGTTAAAACCGGTTGTAAGTCCAGTTGAATTACAATGCAGATAAATCTAAAGCCAGCAATGCCAATGTGAAGAAAATACCTAAACACTACAACTCTGATTAAAAAGTACGAAACAATGAACGTCTGATTGACTATATAAAACTACAAGACTTGTATGTGAAATGGCAACCAAAAAATTAACTTAAAATTATTAAGCAGTTGTGCTGGTCAAGGATGGTTAGAAATTCACATGCCTTTTGTCCAACTGTTGTCTTGAGAAAAGCAAAATGAGAAAAAATACATGAGAAAAAACATGCCCATTAGGAAAATCATAAGTCCCATTGTCCAGTGTTAATGAAAGACCTTCGCTGGTGTTTTCTGTTTATCCGAATAGTCCATGGTTGAGTGTCCTCAAGTTTAAAATGGGGATTATGGATTCCAGTGTTCATACCTGGTGGTTGTCTAGCTGCCAGCTCTATTTGCCAGGTCAGTTCTTTGCTTTCAAGTTGTGAATTATGGTCTCCACCGAAAGATTCTTCCCTGATTTCTTCCAATATGTGGAAATGAAAGTTCTTGTGTCCGGGCTGCTGTGTGGCATGTCCAGCCAGGGGGTTCGTGGTGATCCCATGCTTGATATCAAATTGGTGCCTTGCTATCCTTTAGCATATTCACGGTCTTTCCCACGTAGAACGCTGGACATTTAGAACATTGCCCCTGTACACCACTCCTTTGGTGGTGCAGTATCCCCAAACCGCACAAAAATCTACTAGACCCACCATACAGGCCGGTCATAGCAAGTGGAGGGTCCATCAAGGAACCTGCAGCTGTTTACCTGGACTTCACACTCAAACCCTTGGCAGAGAACAATAGGTCTTACATCTTAGACTCAATGGATTTCCTGGATAAAATCAAGAACCTCAACCGAAAAGAGGACTTGATCCTAGTCACGACAGACGTGGAGGCGTTATAACTCAGTATTGCCCCACGATTTCTGTATCCAGGCGACCATTGAGGCCTACCACAAAGACTGTGATGCTCTGCCAGAATGAAGGCGAGATTGACAACTTAACATCAACTTTTTCAGATTTGATTCAAGGATATACAGACAAACCACAGGGATTGCCATAGGGCCAGCCATGGTTCCAAGCCTGGCAAATGCAGCCCTAAGAAAATGGGAGACTGATTTTGTTTATGTTTACCCACAAACTAAGCCTTGAGAAAATTGAGTTTCTGGATCTCTTGTTGGTCAAGGTCCCGGTGGGCAATGGCATCGACCATAACCTCTACAGGAAACCCACCAGGGCCAACTTCCTCCTGCACGCCAGAAGCATGCACCCCCACCCCAAACTTAAGAAAAATGTCATAAAATCGCAGGGCCTCAGGGTAGCCAGGGTGACCAAGGACCTCAACAACTACCTGAGGAACACAGGGGAACTGGAGAAGGACTTCCTGGCCAGAAGCTACACCAACAAAATGATCAGGCAGGTACTGGACCCCATAACAGAGCACAGAAAGAACATGTTTAAATTACACCAGAGCTGCAGAATTAAGGACCACTACAATAAAGAACACCAGCTAAACTGCATCCTACAATATTCACTGGACTACAATGATGTACAGAAAATAATCACCGACAACTGCCCAATTATCAAACGCAACCGACCCTTCAGGCATATTTTTCCAGACTGTCCCAAATTCACCATCAAAAAATGCCCCAGCATCAGGGACCACCCTGAGAGGAAAAACACTGACAACACTACGCCTAAAGGAATCCACCCATGCAGCGATCCCCCTGTCACTCCTGTAGGGACACCAGCAGAAAAGACAGTTTATTTTGCCCCAATAACAAGATCAACTATAAGGCAAAAGTTTTGGGCAACTGCACCACCAAAAGGGTGGCGTACAGGGCACAATGTTCTAAATGTCCAGCGTTCTACGTGGGAAAGACCGTGAATATGCTAAAAACAAGGATAGCAAGGCACCAATTTGATATCAAGCATGGGATCGCTACAAACCCCATGGCTGGACATGCCAGACAGCAACCCAGACACAAAAACTTTCATTTCCACATATTGGAAGAAATCAGGGAAGAACCTTTCAGTGGAGACCACAATTCACGCCCTGAAAGCAAAGAACTGACCTGGCAAATAGAACTGGCAGCTAGACAACTGCCAGGTTTGAACACTATGGAATCCATAATCCCAATTTTAAACTTTCCTAATGGGCATGTTTTTTCTCATTTTGCTTTTCCCAAGGCAACTGTTGGACAAAAGGTATGTGAATTTCTAACCATCCTTGACAAGCACAATGGCTTAATTAATAATCTTAACTTAATTTTTTGGTTGCCATTTCACATGCAAGACTTGTAGTTTTATATAGTCAATCAGACATTCACTGTTTCATACTTTTTAATCAGAGTTGTAGTATTTAGGTATTTTCTTCACATTGGCATTGCTGGCCTTAGATTTATCTACATTGTAATTCAACTGGACTTACAACCGGTTTAAACTCAACCAGAATATGCCAACTCAGTATCTTTACAAACCTATGACTTTGGTCAAATAACATTGTTTTTCCCCCAAGGGAACATTTAATTCTTATGACCCCAAATATTCAGCTTAATTAACAGACCACCTAGGATTTGCACCTGACCTAGTCGACCGTCAGTTCCACAGGGCCAGCCACAACCCCCTACCTAGTTAGGGCCGCTGAACTTATTTTAGCATTTTCTTGGCGCCAAAAACATATTTCACTAAAATAATATAAAATAAATTAACAGGTTAAAGTATTTCTAACATATGAGGTCCCCACTAGGACAATTTGGTCCCTATAGACCATCACAATGCCTTTAAAGTCTAAGTTTTAATCTCCCACCTCCACATGGGCTCAAATGCATCACCGAGCATTTGGACCTGGTTTAGCCGACCCTCAGTTCCACAGGAACTGCCACAACCCCCTAGGTAGGGCCGCCGAGCATATTCTAGCATTTTTTGGCGTCAAAACCTTAAATCAGTAAAATTAACAGGATTAGGTATTTCCATCTATTAAATGCAAAATAAAACTGTCCTAATGGAATTCCTTAAGGCAGGTAGTTCTAACGTAGCCCACTCATAATTACTCATCAGTATGTTTTAGTTTTTAATACTGAAAGGAGGGAACCCTGTTTATAGTAGCTTATAATGCTCTCATACTTGAATCTTAAAAAGCAATGGAGACCGAGTAGGATTTAGGTATGAGCATTGTTTTATTTCACTTTATTGTACCTTATTTCACTTTAATTTTGACTTTTATTTCAATGGTTTAAATGTAAATTTTAGTTTAATTTCATGATTTCATTCGTATATATGTTAGTTTACATCCATTTTGGCCACTCCACACACTCCTTCCTCCCTGAAAATGCTAGTTTGCGAAAGCATTGATCATAAACTCTGAGTAAAGATTAAGACACATGTTCTTCTCTGCTACACCCAGGGAAGCTCTGGCTTGTGGTATAGATTGATTTCTAGTCTAATGTCTTTAATGTTTCCATCATGTGAGTCAAGTACTTGTCATTTGTTAAAATATAATGGTTAAGTGGCACACCTCTACTAGTATCTCAAAACAATATGCAGGCACTAGTGGACCACTTAAAACTTGAATTAAAAACATACTAAACCTGGGTAAAAGGATTATAAGAAGGGTAGTATGCCTGAGATAAGGATTTGTGAAATATCCACACCAAATGTAACATAATACTACTGGCTGGACCTGAGTGAAAGATGAAACTGGTTAGCCACACCCACCAGGGGGACTGAATAAAGGCAATGCTCACCCCAACCCTCCCCCACCGTGGTTGGCTGGCTAACCTGGCACACCCCCTTTAGATCTGTATCAAAGTAAGCGCACTACACAAGGTTTAGTTACTCAGAACAATGCTTGGAGGAAGGGCGTACTGAAAATTGCAACCTGCAAGAATTGAATAAAGGACATCTTTTGGACTGGAACTGGCTCAAGCATTCGTTTATTTCATAGTGGTCACCTTGCATGCTATTTGTGTTGTATGATTGTATTTGCTGTAGCCTATGTTGTTTTGTCTAAGGCCTGCCCATGGTTTTATTTCTATTTATTTTTGTACCTTTAAGGGATTGAGTTTTTTTTTTTTTTTTTTTTTAACTCAGAACCGTCCTTCCAAGGGCTAACTAGATCCTTTTCAGGACCCTCAAAAGACTAGCTGGGAAGCCACCAATAAGCCCAGCCTTGAACCACAAGGGGGCACACCAGTCCTTCTAAGGGCTACCTACCTGAAAATCACCTAGCCCAGCCTTGACTAACAAGCAGGCACACCTGTCCTTATTAGGACTACCTGTGGACCTCACCGAGGACCCATCTGGACTGACCAGGTCCTTTTTAGGACCAAAAAAGATCTGTTGACAGGGTCAGAACCTGTCCGCTCAGGTGAAGGCTCAGAGGGTGTAACCCAACCTCCTACCTAACTAGTACTACACAAAGTCCTTATTAGGACTACAAAGGTCCTTCTCAGGACCACCACACCGCAAAGGTTCTTCTCAGAACCAAAACAGTCCTCCTCAGGACTACACAGGTCCTCCTCAGGACCACTTCTCCACACCACCAAAGGCCCTTTTAAGAGCCAAAACAGTCTACCTCAAGGCTAGAAAGGGCACTTCTAAGAGCCAAAACAGTCTTCCTCAAGACTACATCTGAACAGTTAAGTCCTTTTCAGGACTCAGACTCGGACCACCAGGAGTAAAAAGTTATTATGTACCTACCATAATATGTTCCATGTTGCTGTCTTCACCTCGCCTTCCGTCTTGCTGTTTGGGTTCGGAGCCGATCCTCGGCTCCGAATCGGCCATCTTCTATAGCTCGAGAGCTGTTTACTGGCTCGAGCCTACCCCTTATCCCAGAATGCCCAGCGTCAGCTACCCAGATCTCGTTTGTAACAGCGCACACTAGACATAAGTAACCAGATATCTAAAAAAGTACCGTTTTGTACCTACCATAAATGTAGATGTTCGAGTGTATACCCTGCTGCAGTCATCAAACTTGGGTTATCCTGTAGTCAGGCGGTCCCGCAGTCGGCCTGAATTCCAAAGTCTTGGTCCGGCGTCGGTTGCTGTCGCTTCTTCCCTGACGTCAGTGCGCCAGGGGTATATAAGAGGCATCCGATGCCATTTTCTTCAGTTTTTCTTGCCCCAGATGTCAGGTACCCCCCAAAAAGGTGGTCAGTAAATAGTACCAATCTTAAAAGTTTAGCACAAACAAAACATCCCTCCAGCTATAAGCAAATACACCACAAAGGTAGTATCAGATTTTAAGGCATTGAAAAGTTTTAGTTAGTTAGGTCAGAGGGGATGGAGGGAGGGTAACCTGGACTGCAGCAGGGTATACACTCTAACATCTACATTTATGGTAGGTACAAAACTGTACTATGTTCATCGTGTTACCCTGCTGCAGTCACCACACTTGGGTAGAATCCCAAAGCTAAGGATGGGAGGTGGAGTCAAACAGGGTTAGAGGAGGCTAGAAGGCCCTGCAGAACTGCAGTGGCGAAGCCAGCTCTAGTCTTAGAGTAAAGTGGTAAGTGGTAGTGTTTGGTGAATGGTGTGTACTGAACTCCAAGTTGCAGCTTCCAAAATATCCTTGGTTGGCACCCCCCTGAGGAAGGCTGTAGATGTAGCTGCTGCCCTGGTAGAGTGGGGCCTTATGGTAGCAGGAACTGGTTTTCCATGATGGGTGTAGCAAAAACAAATGCAATGTCCTATCCATTTGGAAATGGTCTGTTTTGATATAGCCTTCACTTGTGAAGCTGCATTATAGGATACAAAGAGCTGGTCAGATTTTCTGAAAACCTTAGTTTTATCCAAGTAGTAACGTAATTGCCTGTCAATGTCCAAGGAGTGCAGGAGTCTTTCTCCTTTGTTCTGTGGATTTGGAAAGAAGGTGGGTAAATGGATGGTTTGATTTAGAGCCACACTGGATACCACCCTTAGGCATAAATGAGGGGTTAGTTCGTAGAGAAACTCTGTCTTGATGGAAAATGAGGAAAGGCTCTACTGCCATTAGTGCCTGAAGCTCTGAGACTCTTCTGGCTGAAGTAATTGCTAGCACAGCAGGGCAGTCTTCCATGATATAAACTTTAAGTCAGCTGAGAAAGCTGGTTCAAAAGGAGGTAGCGTAAGTTTTTCCAGAACAAAATTGAGGTTCCAGGTTGGTGTAGGTGCTCTCCTGGGGGGACTAATGTTTTTGGCCCCTCTGAGAAACTGCCTTAGAAGCGGATGTGAAAATAAGGGAAGATCCGTGTTGTAGTGGGCTGAAATAGCTGAGGCGTGGATTTTAATAGATGAAAAAGTAAGTCCTTTGTGCAACATCTCAGTTAAATACTGTAGAATCCGAGGTATGTGTGGCTGAAAGGCATTTTGGCTTTTAGCTTGGTTCCAGGCGCAAAACCTTTTCCATTTGTCCGAGTAGGCCTTCCTGGTGCTGGGCCTCCTGGCTTCCAGAATAACATCCATAACAGCTTGAGGAAGAGGAGCTGGCTGGTTGCTTAGGTGATTTGCCATGCAGCCAAATTTAAGGTTTTGAGATGGCTGTGTAGAATCTGACTGTCTTGCTGTGTGAGCAAATGAGCAATTTGTGGTAAAATCCAAGGTGGGCCCTGGGCCATATTCCTTAGTAGGGGGTACCAGTGCTGGCGTGGCCAGTCTGGGGCTATGAGTATCATTCTGGGTCTCTCCATCCAGACTTTCAGCAGTACCTTTGTGAGAAGGGGCAATGGAGGGAAAGCATATACTGTCAGGTTTTTCCAACTGAATGAGAGTGCGTCCACTTTCCAAGCTTGATGGTGAAACGTCCTTGAACAAAATTTTGTTAGCTGATAGTTTTGGGGGCTGGCAAACAGGTCTATGTCTGGGTGGCCCCATTTTTGAGTTATCATTGCAAATACTTGTGGATCCAGTTTCCACTCGTGGGGATCCATGATGTTTCTGCTGAGGTCGTCTGCCAATGTGTTCTTTTTTCCTGGCAGGAATTGAGCTTGTAGCTGAACTTGGTAAGCCAGTGCTGCGTTCCACAAGGTCATTGCTTGCCTGCATAGAGGGTAGGAGTGTGTACCCCCTTGTTTATGTACCACATTACTGTGGTGTTGTCCATCCTTATTGTAAGCTGTCCTGGATGTAAGAGGTCCTTGAAGGCTGTCAGGGCATTCTGTACAGCTAGCATTTCTTTTTGATTGATGTGCAGATTCCTTTGATTTGCAGTCCATATGCCTTGAATGCACCGTCCTGCCATGTGTGCCCCCCAGGCATAGTCCGATGCATCTGCTGTCATAGTTTGCCTGGCTGGGGGCAAGGTGAAAAGCTGACCCTTATTGAGGTGACATGCCTGTGACCACCATAGAAACTCTTGTTGAAGGCAGGGAATGAGAGATATCATTGTGTCCAAGCTGTGGCTGTGTTGAGTCCATACGCTTTTTAGGTACCACTGTAATTTCCTCATATGCAGCTTTGCAAATGGTATTAGTAGTATGCAAGATGCCATGAAGCCCAAGGCCTGCAGAATTTTTCTTGCAGGGAGCTGGGTCTTTGTTGCCAATGTTTTGAAATACTGAGTCAGTTGTAGTTGTTTGTCTGGCGTCAGATAAGCCATCTGGGCCGCTGTATTCAAGCTGGCACCCAGGAATGTCATTTTGTGAGGGTACTAGTTTTGATTTATTTTTTTTCGTTTACTGTGTACCCTAGGCAACTTAGAAGGTGTTTTACAAAAGCCAGATGTTGTAAGAGATGTCCTTGCTTTCTGCTTGGATGAGGCAGTCGTCCAGGTATGGGTATATTTGAATTCCTCTTTGTCTGCAGTACGCAATTACTGGTGCCAGGAATTTTGTGAAGACCCTGGGCGCAGTGGATAAGCCAAAGGGCAGTGCAGAGAATTGGTAATGGGTTGAACCTGCAATGAAACGGAGGATGTATCTTCTGCAATTTTGTCTGATAGGGAAATGCAGGTATGCCTCCTTGAGGTCCAACGTTACTAGCCATGCTTTCTAGCCCAACATGGAAAGAAGCTGCTGTAGTGTTAGCATCGTGAATTTGGGTACTTGTAAGAAGGTGTTTAGAACTGAAAGGTCCAGAATGGGTCTCCAAGCATTGTCCTCTCTGGGGACTAGAAAGAGCCTTGAGTAAAATCCTTGGCCTTGCTCCCGTGTAGGTACCAGTTGAATGGCTCTCATGTCCATGAGAGCTGTAATTTGTTTTTGTGCCTCTGTCCACTGATTTTGTGGCAGGTTTGGCATTCCTCTTATCGTTGGCAAGGTGTGGAAATGGAATCTGTATCCTTGTGAAATAATGTCTAGGACCCATTTGTCCTTTGTGATGATGCGCCAGTTGTCTGTAAAAAGTGCTAATTTTCCTCCCAAGGGAGCTGCCAAGAGAGTTTTGCTTGGCCATATGAGGTTTAAGTCATTGTGTTTGCCTTCTAGTAGTTTGGGGCCTGTCTTCTCCTCCCTTCTGTGTTGCAGTGCCCCATTGTCGAGGTTTGTAGTGGGTTTGTGCTTGTCCTCTGCCTCTTGGGCATCTGTATTTACCCCTCTGTGGTCTGTCAGCAGCTGGAAAGGACCAATTTTTTGTTGGCCAATTTCTGCTGAAGCGAGGGGGCTGAACCTGTAAGAAATCTTTGACCATCTGCATAGATTTTGCCTTATCCTCCATTTTCTTTAAGACTTCTTCTGCTTTAACCCCAAATAGGACATCCTGATGTAAGGGAACATCTAGTAACTTTGCTTTAACATGATCAGGTAGAGTTTGTTCCTTTAACCAAGAATGCCTACGTACAACAGACCCAGTAACAGCTACTATACAGGAAGCTTCCAAGGAATCAAATCCCCATTGTAAAGTATGTTTGCCCACCTGTTCAGCTGCATGCAACAGATCCTGCATTTCCTTCAATTCAGACTGTTGAGGGTGTGTGCTCATCTTTTGTTTTATTTGAGACATTAGAAATTGCTGGTATTTAAGCATGTGAAATTGACAATTTAGTGCTCTCATAGCTAGAGTGGCTGAGGTGTAAACCTTCTTCCCCCACCTGTCTAGTGCTCTGGAGTCCCTTTCAGAGGGTACCGGATTTTTTGCCATAGAAGCCTTAGCCCCTTTGGGATCCTGGGAGACAGTCTCTGGGTCAGCAACAGGGCTTTTGTAAAGGAATTTGTGGGAGTCAGGCACTCAATAATATCTATCTGGTTTGGCTGGAGCAGGAGGCAGAGAATCTGGATTTAAACTAGATTCTAAGTAAACATCATCCACAATGTCTAAAACTGGGGGGATAGCAAGTGGTCTGTGCTGGGGGAGAAAAACAAACTCTCTGAGCCTTTTCTTTGAGTCAGAGTAGTCCTGACCTTCCCAGTGGAAATGTTCCCTCATGGTATGTAAAGTTTCCCCAAAGGAATAGTCTTCAGGGGGAGAAGCTGAGGGAATGGAATCCTCAGCATCAGAATCTTCATAAGGGGGAAAGGAGTAATTTTGTTCCTCAGAGGAGCCTGAGGAAGTAGACACTTGATCAGAGGAGGCATAATCTTCCTCTTGTCTAGGCCTTTTGTCGGGTGGGGGTTGGGAACCCCTGATTAAAGAGATCAAATCTTCAGCCATTTTAAGCATCTGTTTCTTAGGCATGGGGCCTTGGACTCTGGAGACTGAAGTGCAGTCTTTTTTGGTTTAAGAGGAGTCTTAAGCTTAGGATACGTTTTTATGGTGAGCGTCGTCGGTCTGAAGAAAATGGCTGCGTCGGCCCAGAACTCTCTGCCATAGAATCCAAAGCTGTCTGGGGTTCCAATTCTGCGGTAGCCAGGAGCTGTGTAGGTGCCTCACTGAAAACCGGAGATCGGCCCAGCCGAGGCCTCGGAGTCTGGCTTGGATCTAGGCTGCCTGTCCTTATCTTTGTGGTTTTGTGCACACCGGTAGTCAGTTGCTCCGACGGCATAGTGTAATTAAATTTTCTACCGAAGTAGTGTCGTGCGAAATCAAAGCGTCGTTTTATAGTTCGCTTACTGAACCTATCACAAAAGCGACAACCAGTGACGTCGTGGTCTGGGCCTAGGCAAGGTATACAATAAGAATGAAAATCCTTATGAGGTATTTGCTTCCCACAAGAAATACAATTGTTAACTTTTTCTGTCATCGGTCTGAGGCAAGACAAGTTTCCCCAACGGGGTACTTAGCTTTATTGAAGACTTCGGATCTGAAATTCGACTTTGAAAATCTCAGGTGTCGGCCGACTGGCACTTGCGAACTGCTTCTGCTTCGGGCACCACGCGGCAAATAAGACTGAAGAAAATGGCGTCGGATGCATCCTATATACCCCTGGCGCACTGACGTCAGGTAAGAAGCGACAGCAACCGACGCATGACCAAGACTTTGGAATTCAGGCCGACTGCGGGACAGCCTGACGACAGGATAACCCAAGTGTGATGACTGCAGCAGGGTAACACGATGAACATCTGGTTGTCCAATACACCTAAACAAGGAAAGAGTCAAATTATCTGGCATGTGAAGTAAAAAGAAGTTATGTACCTACCATAACGTTCCATGCTGTTGTCTTCATCTTGCCTTCCTTCTTGCTGTTTGGGTTCGGAGCTGATCCTCGGCTCCGAATCGGCCATCTTCTATAGCTCGAGAGCTGTTTACTGGCTCGGGGCTACCCCTTATCCCAGAAAGCCCAGCGTCAGCTACCCAGATCTCGCTTGTAATAGCGCACACTAGACATAAGTAGAGTAACCAGTTAACTAAAAACTGGCTGTCCAATACACCTAAACAAGGAAAGAGTCATAAATTACCTGGCATGTGAAGTAATAAATGATACTCAGCCAGTGAAAAACAAAGGAACCCCTCTCAATCCTCTAGGAAGGGGGAAGGAGGGAGGGACGCAAGAAGGAAGGCGAGATGAAGACAACTAACATGGAACGTTATGGTAGGTACATAACTTCTTTATGTTAAGTTGTCCATCTCGCCTTCGTTCTTGCTGTTTGGGACAGCATCCCTAGCACCTAAAATCCCAGGTGGCTCTTCAGAACAGTAGAACCAAAGGAAGCTCTGCTCCGGGAGTCCATATCCACCCTGTAATGAGAGATAAAAGTGTGAGGGTTTGCCCAAGTGGCAACTGCACAGACTGAGTCTATGAGCAACCTAGACTGAAAAGCTACAGAGGTGGCTAATGCTCTAGTAGAATGACCTCTTGGTTTAGCCGGTAGCTCTATTTCGTAACTGATAAATAAAGGCAATAGTATCAGATAACCATCTGGATAAGGTCACCTTAGAAACTGGAAGGCCTTGTTTGTTGAAAGCATAAGAAAGAAATAACTGGTCTGACTTTCTTAGTTCCTTAGTTCTATGGAGGTAAAAACGCAACTGTCTGTGCACATCCAATTGGTGGGGCTTGTATTCTGCCTTGTTGTTGTGATTGGAAAAGAAGACTGGGAGATCTATGGATTGATTTAAATTGTCTGAGCAGACTTTAGGAATAAAGGATGGACTGGTCCTCAGAGAAACTCTGTCCTTGTGAAACACCAGGTAAGGAGGATGAACACATAGTGATTGAAGTTCTGAGACACATCTAGCTGAAGTGGCAGCAACCAGAAAAATTGTCTCCCAAGCAAGAAATTTCAAGGAACATGAAGCTGCCAGTTCAAAGGGAGGCAAAATTAAGGAAGCTAAAACTAAATTGAGATCCCAAGGAGGAGGAGGATGTCTAAGAAGAGATGTTCCTCTCATAAAGGCCTTGCACAGCTTATGAGACATTATATGCTGGAGTTAAACATACCGATATGAAAATTAGAAATGGCAGCTAGCTGTACTCTAATGGTAGCTGAAGCCGCATCAGACAGAAAGAGTTGTGCTAGAAATTCAAAAATGTCATGGACTGGGGCTGAGAAAGGATTCAAATTTCTAGATTCTGCCCAGTAAGAAAACTGTTTCCATTTACTAGCATACGTTTTCCTCGTAGTAGACTTATGTGAGGAAACAATAATATCACGGACTGCTGAGGAGATACTGGAAAGCCTGGCTAAGGTTGGAAGTGGAGTAACCAAGCTGTGAGCTTGCGAGTTTGAAGGGATTAGTGCAAACCACCTGATTGATGAATCAGAAGTTCTGGAACCGGGTCCAGAATCCACGGTTGATCCAGAAGGTGAAGGTGCAGGAACGGGAACCATATCTGTTGAGGCCAATATGGGGCAATGAGGATCATTTTGCAACCCAACGATTTTGCTTTCTGTATGAGTCTTGGTATTAGGGGAAAAGCGTAAAGGAGTCCCTGAGGCCAATCATGGATTAGAGCAGCTCTGGGTATATGACCTGGGAGAGGAAGTAGGGAGAAGAAGCTGCTACATTTGTTGTTGAGAGGAGTGGCAAATAGGTCGCAGCAAGGCTGTCCCCATTTGCACAAGATAAGATCCACAACTTCCTGATTCAGAGACAAACTCGTGAGGCATGAGGATGGCTCTGCTGAGCCTGTCCGCTATGACATTGGATTTCCCAGTGATGTGCATTGCTATCGGAAAACATTGGGAGGAAATCACCCATTGCCACAGTCTGAGTGCTTCTCGACACAAGGGGTAAGACCTGGTCCCACCCTGTTTGTTGATGTACCACACCACTGACATGTTGTCCGTTTGGATTGCAATGGTCCCCGAAGGAAGAGAGTCGTGAAGGGCTTGCACCGCTCTCATTTCTAGGACATTGATATGCAGATGGTACTCGTGAGGTTGTCAAGTGCCTTGGACTGTCCTGCCTAGATAATGCCCCCCCCACCCCTATCAGGGAAGCGTCCGTGGTCACTGTGGCTACCGGAGGGGGTTGTATTAAAGGCCTGCCTTGAATTACTTGTGGGGAGACCATCCACCAAGAAAGGTGCCTTTTGCATGTTTCTGTGATCAGGATCATGTGAGACATGGGTAGCTCCTGGAAAGACCACTGCGTGAAAAGAAGCCACTGAAGGATTCTCATGTGGAAATGCACTAAACGGACTAGAAGAATGGCAGCTGCCTTGGAGCCCAGAGCTTGGAGGACATATCCGACTTGAATCCTTTTGCACTGCATTAGAATTAACACTTGTTGATGAATAGTGGAAACTCTTTCCCTGTGGTAATCTTGCAAACATTTCTTTTTTGTTTAATTCTGCTCCTACGTATGTGATAGACTGACAGGGCAACAAGGAAGATTTTTCAAAATTTACTGTAATGCCTAGTTAAGTGCATGATGGGATTGTATAATCCCGTGCCTCTAAGAGTTGATGCCTGGTGGTAGCGGTCAGGAGCCAGTCGTCTAGATAGGGAAACACCTGGAATCCTTGACGCCTCAGGTGAGCCGTGACTGCCATACACTTGGAGAACACTCTGGGGGCTGAGGTGACACCAAAGGGCAGAGCTCTGAACTGGTAATGACTGGCCCCCACCCGGAAGTGAAGAAATCTCCTGGAGCATCTGTCCATCTTGATATGGTAGTACGCGTCCTGAAGATCTATCGAGCACATCCAATTGTCCTGACCCAGAAAAGGGAAAATGGACTGCAGTGTCACCATCCGGAACTTTTCCTTTTGTACAGATTTGTTCAATCTGCTGAGATCCAGTATTGGTCTCCAGTCCCCTGTCTTTTTTGGTACTAAAAAGAATCTTGAGTAAGTTCCGGATCCTAGTTGGTCTGCGGGGACTTCTTGAATGGCTCTTTTTTCTAGCAGTCTTGAAACTTCTGTGACTGCTTGATCCCTTAGATTGGGTGGGACATCTGGGATGGGCTTTTTTGATTCTATGGGGGATTGATGGAAGGGAAATTTGTAACCTCCGGTTATAATGGATAGTACCCATCTGTCTCGTTATATTTTGCCAGGATTTTGGGCACAGCGAAAGTCTTTCCCCGGCTGCCTCCAGAGGTGAGCAGTCAGGCAACCCTTCAGGGATGTTGGAAGGGCTTGGCAGAGAAGGTTTCTCTGTCACCCTGGTTTTGCGGTCCCCCTCTGCCACGAAGGCGGCGTCTGTTATTGTTGTTTCCCCCCTCTACCCTTGGGGGGAAAAATCACCACGTGTGTCAGGCAAGGGTTCCTGGGATTTTCGAAACCACATCTTTCTGCTCTTCTGACCCTTGGGATAAGATCTGGAAGGGGTGGAAAAACAGACTCTCACAGCAGAGAGAGTCTTGCCTTCCTGCTCACACCTGGTCAACGTGTCTTTCACCGAGGCCCAAAAGAGAAAGGAGCCATCGGAGGGAGTACTGGTGAAGGACGCTCGAAAGGGTTCCGCAAAGTGACACAGCCGCATCCAACCATGTCTCCTGAGAGCCACACCTGTCCCTGCGGCTCTGCTCACTCCATCGGCTGCGTAGGAAATCAGCCTCATGGAGGAGTTGACTATGGAATTAAGAGTTGCAAGCTGAGAAGCTAACTTGGCTGGTACTCCCTCAGCTGTAGGATCTTGAAGGGTATCTCCAAGTTCTTTCAGGAGATCCCTTTGAAGGCATGAACAATGGCATAAATAGTTCAGGGACCTCCTTGAAAAGGTCGCTGAAGCAAACATTCACTTTCCATATCTGTCCATCATCCGAGACACTCTGGAGGATGAATAGATGAAGAGGTTTCTGCTAACTCTTTCTTGGTGGCTGCTGCTACCACCATGGCATCAACGGGCACACATTTGGAGGAATTGTTTGTCCTGGGGGGCCGTAATAACTTTGTTTGGTCTCCTCAGAGTACGTTCTACAGAATCTGGAGCTGACCAAGCCTTTCGAGCCACTACAGATATGAGTGGATCAAAAGTAGGAGGTACCCAGGAGGTGGAAGTTCGGGAACCGAATGCATCCAGGTATACAGACTCATCCTTGGTAGGGGCTAGGGAAATCCAGTCCCTCCTCTGTCTAAGCATTTCAAGGATGTCCGAAAAGGAAACATCTTCCAGAGGGGGACCTTGGGGACCCTTCCGATTCATGCATGTCTGTATTTGAGGTGACAGACTCAGGAGAGTCTATGTCCTTCCTCTTGCACTTCTTCCGGGGAGGCTCCTCTGAGTGATCGGGAAGGCTTCGGAAGAAGAGGGATCACACAATGGGGTGTCCTGGAGCATAGGTTCCCTACGCTTGGGGTCTGGAGGAGGGGTAGATGTTGGAACAGACACCACGGGGGGGGGGGGCCGATGGAGCTGGCAGTAGAGATGTTTCGGGGGGACAGCACACTCCGCATGACCTTGAAGGCGTCCCAACCTCAAGGCAGAGAAAGCTCCGGCTCCGAAGAAACAGGAGTCCTTCTCCGCGTCGAGGGTGACGGCTCCGAGGTCGATGTTGGAGCCAAGCTCACCTGCGCCGAAGCTCCGAGAGGGAGAATGGTGTAGGACAAAGGTCTGATGCCACCCCCCCCCCTCAGAGCCGACGAGAGAGCCCTGGCACCCAGTTCCCTCGATAGAAGGTACAATCGAGGTAATTGGAGCCAATGTCGGAACCGAAGGAGAGATGATCTGTGCCGACGGTTCTAATACCTGTGGATCCATGGTCTCTGGCTCCGAGCTAAATGTAGTCGGAGGAGGAACGGAAATAGAGGCGGTTGGAGCAGATACCTGTTGAGGTGGGCTGGACAGTAATTTTGCCAGTGCCTGTGACTTAAGCAACCTACTTACTACTCTCTCCACATCATGATCCGATAATCTAGAGGATCGAGAGGAGTGGGAAGAATGATGGCTATGTTCACTCTGTAACAAGGGTAACTGAGGTGCCGAGTGGATGGACTCCAAGGACGGAGACCTCAGTCTCTTATGGCTCCGAGACGGCTCCGAAATAGCAGATGGAGCCGACGGAGGAGCGGTCTTGTCGGTGCCAGCCGGCACTGACATACCTGGTTGGTCAAGTAAAGGAGTCTGAGCCGACGGCTTGACAGACTTAGGGGATTTCGCTGGCTGAGTACTTTTAGCTGGAGAATCCTGAGGCTTCAATAATCCCCAAAGGATTAATTTGTTTTTGCGCTCCTGCAGGACCCTTGGACTAAAAGCGTGACATATAGAACAGGAGTCCTGCAGGTGAACAGCGCCCAAACAATATACACAACTAGTGTGCCCATCTGTCAGAGACATTTTCTGACAGCATGAGTCACACTTTATGAAGCCAGATACCTTGGTATCTTTAGACATTTTCCTCACAACAACCACAACAACAAGAAAATGCTATAAAACTAAGAAACAAAGTTTTTTTTTTTTTTTTTTTACAGTTAAAGAACAGAAAGGAGAGCCTCTAAATTAAATGGCTGTCCTAAGGGAGTAGGGGGGAGGAAGGGGGAACTCTCCAATTTAAACGAGTTCAGGGGAAACAGAAGGCCTGCGAGTTATGAGGCGACCGCCAACAAAGCTACAACACACAAGAAAGTGATAAGGGATAAAGTAATACATCTAGACCAAAAACTTGATAACAAAACCTGACAGATTTTAAGAATAAACAACAATTATTATAATAGAAAAAAACTATACTAAGCCTGAGCCAGTAATGAAGCAACCTCGCAGCCGAGGCGGCAAACGAGATCTGGGTAGCTGACGCTGGGCATTCTGGGATAAGAGGTAGCCTCGAGCCAGTAAACAGCTCTCGAGCTATAAAAGATGGCTGAGTCGGAGCCGAGGATCGGCTCCGAACCCAAACAGCAAGAACGAAGGCGAGATGGACAACTTAACACCAACTATTCCAGTAAGAGTGTTCTTCCATCCTGTCATTCATATAGTACTAAAATTAGCGAAAGTGTTGGCCATGGGAGGCCCCATGGCCACACCTGCCAACTGCAAGTAAGGTCATTGTCAAACAAGAAAATGTTTTTAGTTAGTACTAATTCCAATAGTGTACAAACAGTTTATACGTATCTGGCCTGTAGGCCTGCTTCCACACTTAGTCTTGTATAGCATCTATACCATACCTGTTTGGTATTACTAAATAGGGACAAAGTACAATGTAACAAAAACAATCTCTCGATGTTTGACATACCACTCTTTCAACTTAACACAAAAAATCCATTGTATCTTTCAAAATACTAGGACATTGCTCTAGATACATTTTCAATTGTTTTTGCAAATACATAGAAATGGGCTCAGTTATCCAACCACCCCCTGAGACTATTGGTCTCAAGGGGGGTTAAACACATCTCTATGTATTTTAGGAATACCATATATCTGTGGTATTCTAGGGCATGGGACAGACAAATTAAACAATTACACATTTATAGCATTCATCATTTGCAATTCATAAATGGCCATATTTATTTCAGAAACATGTATTTTTACTTGTAAAAAAGTTATTTTCTAAAGGTTTGTACATCCTGTACCATTTCATTTAAAGATGCCATATATTTTACTCTGTTCATTTAACAGTGGCACCCCCTTTATCGGCCTGCTCTAGAATGATGCTTTCATCACTTTCTGTTTAAGGGCTAGATTTTCTGCATCTGTCAAGTTATAATGCTTTTTACTACTTCTACAATACAATTCTCTTAGTTCACTTTCACAGACATTACTAAATGCCACTAACAATGAACATACTGGTATAAATGTCCTTAATGTCTTACAAATATTCTTTTTTTGTGCTGCATCTGTTCCAAAAATAAGCTTTAAGCTTACATTTCCCAAAAAGTTTCAAGTCAGTTAGCGCCTTTACAATATCATCACTACTTGTTGGGATAAAATTCAGTCCCTTTCCCAACACAGATAAATGCAATTCAGTTAACTGATATACATATGCATTACAACAAAGTGTATATTGTAATATGTGGTGGTAGGGGTATCATTATTATTCTGTGATAGGCTGGCTGTAATCATGTGTTTTTAAGAACCCCTACTTAAATGTAGTTTTACTTTCATGATAGTAGCACTGAGGAAGGGTGTCTTTTGGCATTGGATTCTCGAGTGTGAATTCTACTACTGCTTCTTCACTCCATTTATTGCAGTACAGACTGTTTTTGTGACATTTAACTTCTGTCAGCACTGTGAGTGTCAGAATTCAGGGAGTATTCTTCCAGCCAGCCAGTAAAATGGAAGTAGTAAATGAATTTGGTCGTTCTGTGAAAACTCTTCTTCTGAAAAAAGGTAATCCTTTATTATCAAAGACTATTACAGCACCATCATCTGTGATAAATGCTGACCAGTCTATAGATGCTTTTGAAAGAAAGTACAGTTGTGTACACTTACCATAAATGTAGATGTTCGAGTGTATTCACTGATGCAGTCATTACATTAGGGTAATCTGCTGGCAGGTTGCCCTCAGTCGGCCTGAATAACTAAGTCTTGGGTCCTGCGTCAGTTGCTGTCCCTTCTTCCATGACGTCAGGGGTATAAAACATGCAGCCAACACCATTTTAATCAGTTTTAGTTGCCCCAGATGTCAGGTGTCCCCCAAATGGAGAGCAATATATATATATATATATATATATATATATATATATATATATATATATATACATACATACATATATATATATACATACATATATATATATATATATATATATATATATATATATATATATATATATATATATATATATATATATATATATATATATATATATATATATGCATGTAAATTGGAAAACAAAAAATATACCTCCAACTAAAAGCAAATACTCCAAAAAGGCTTTTAAGCAGAGTAAAGGAAAGAAGAGGTATAATAAGAGAGAAACAGGGGGCTGGCGGGTGAGTAACCAGGACTCCAACACTGAATACACTCGAACATCTACATTTATGGTAAGTGTACACAACTGTACTATGTTCTTCGTGTTTCACTGTTGCAGTCATTACATTTGGGTAGAATCCCAAAGCTATGGCTGGGAGGATGGAATTATACAGCATTTGGAGCAGCTATAAGGCCCTGCAGGACAGCAGTGGCAAAGCCTGCTCTGGATTTAGAAAACAGAGGTAAATGGTAATGTTTGGTGAATGTATGAACTGAGCTCCAAGTAGCAGCTTCTAGAATGTTTCTGGTAGGATCCCCTCTGAGAAAAGCTGCAGAAGTAGATGCAGCCCTAGTGGAATGGGATCTGATCCCCTTGAGGACAGGTTTACCATGGCACATGTAACAGAAACGAATACAATGGCTTATCCATTTTGAAATAGTTTGCTTTGAAATAGCCTTTCCCTCTGCCCCTGCAGCAAATGCCACCAGTAGTTGCTCAGATTTTCTTAGAGATTTTGTCCTGTTTAAATAGAATCTTAGTTGTCTGTGTACATCCAATGAATGCAGAATCCGCTCCCCCTTGTTCTGTGGATTTGGGAAAAAAGTTGGCAGATGAATGGTCTGATTAAGAGCCACACTGGATACCACCTTAGGCATAAAAGATGGATTGGTCCTGAGGGTCACCCTGTCTGGACAAAAGATAAGGAAAGGCTCCACTGCCATGAGAGCCTGTACTTCTGAAATCATTCTAGCTGAAGTGACGGCTAAAGGAAAAGCTGTCTTCTAAGAGAGAAATTTTATGTCTGCAGTAGCAGCTGGTTCAAAAGGAGGTAGGGTGAGTTTTTCCAGTACAAAATTGAGGTCCCATGCAGGAGTTGGTGCTCTCCTGGGAGGTCTCAAATTTTTGGCCCCTCTGAGGTACAGCTTTAGGAGGGGATGAGAAAAGAGAGGAGGCTCTGTATTGTAATGAGCCGAAATGGCCGAGGCATGGATTTTTATAGAAGAAAAAGGCCCCTGTGAAGCATCTCAGTTAAATACTGCAGAATCTGAGGAATATTGGGCATTGCTGTGTTTATTCTTTGTGCTTGGTTCCAGGCACAGAATCTTTTCCTTTTATCAGCATAAGATTTTCTAGTGCTAAGCCTTCTAGCTTCCAAAATGACATCCATCACAGGTTTACTGAGAGATGTGACTGGTGAAATTAGTTGATTAACCATGCTGCAAGATTCAGAGTTTGGAGCAGAGTGTGCAGAATTTGACAGTTCTGCTGAGAGAGTAGGTAAGGTGTCTGAGGCAGGTACCACGGAGGAAGATGTGACATATTGCGAAGAACTGGGTACCAGTGTTGGCGAGGCCAGTCTGGAGCAATCAGAATCATTTTCGGTTTTTCCTGTGTGACTTTTAGTAAAATCTTGGAGAGCAGAGGCAGAGGGGGAAAGGCATAGACTGATAGGGTTTTCCAGCTGATGCAGCATCCACTTTCCAGGCTTTTTTGTGAAGAATTTGTCCAACTGATAGTTTTGGGGAGAGGCAAAAAGATCTATGTCTGGGCTCCCCCACCATCATGTCAACATGCTGAAGATTTGTGGATCCAGTTTCCATTTATGTGGGTCCATAAGATTTCTGCTTAGTTCGTCTGCCAGAGTATTTTGCCTTCCTGGCTGGAATTGAGCTTGTAGATGTATTTGGTAAGTCAAGGCTGTGTTCCACAAAGCCATGGCAAGTCTGCAAAGGGGGTAGGAGTGGGTGCCCCCCTGCTTGTCTATGTACCACATAACTGTGGTATTGTCCGTCTTTATCAGTAGTTGTCCTGGATGAAGGAAGTCCTTGAAGGCTGTCAAGAGCATTCTGTACAGCTAGCATTTCTTTCTGGTTGATATGTAGGTGCATTTGATTTGGGCTCCATTGGCCCTGAATGCATCTCCCTGCCAGATGGGCCCCGAAGCATAATCTGATGCGTCTGTAGTCAGGGTTTGGGTGGCAGGGGGTGGGATGAATGACAGTCCCTCGTTTTGGTGACAGGCCTCTGCCCACCATAGGAACTCCTGTTGCAGGCAAGGAATGATAGGAATCATTGTTTCCAGGCTGTGACAATGTTGACTCCATAAGCTTTTTAGGTACCAATGAAGTTTCCTCATATGCAGTCTTGCATATGGAATTAGTAGAATGCAGGAAGCCATAAACCCCAAAGCCTGCAGAATTTGTCTTGCAGAAAGCTGGGTTTTTGTAGCCACTTGTTTGAAGTACGTCATCAACTGAATTTGTTAGAAGCCTTTTCACAAACGCCAGATGTTGTAGAAGTGTCTCCTTGTTTTCTGCCTGAATTAGACGATCGTCCAGATAAGGATAAATTTGAATGTTTCTTTGTCTGCAAAATGCAATTACTGGTGCCAGGCACTTTGTGAAGACCCTGGGCCCAGTAGATAAGCCAAAGGGCAGTGCAGAGAACTGGTAATGCAAAAAGCCTGCTTTGAAGCGGATGCATCTTCTGCAAGATTCCCAGATTGGGATATGCAGGTAAGCCTCTTTTAAGTCTAGAGTTACCAACCAGGCATCCTTGCCCAGCATAGGCAGTAACTGTTGTAGAGTCAACATCTTGAATTTTGGAATGTCCAGGAAAGTATTTAGAATGGATAAGTCCAGAATTGGACGCCATGATTTGTCTTTTCTGGGTACCAGGAAAAGTCTTGACTAAAAACCTTGTTCTTTTTCCTTTTCTGGTACTGGCTGAATAGCCCCCATTTATCCATGAGGGACATAACTTGTTTCTGGGCCTCTGCCCACTGATTTAGGGGCAGATCTGGCCATCCGTTTGGAATTGGCAACATGTGGAAATGAAATGTTTCCCTGGGATACTATATTTAAGACCCACTTGCCCTGGGTAATTAGATGCCAATTTTGTGCATGAAGTGCTATTTTTCCCCCCAAAGGGGCTGCCAAAAGAGAAGTGCTTGGAAATGGCAGAGGAAAGTCATTGAGACTGTTTACCGTAGGGAGGGGGGCCTTGCTACTGCCAGATTTGGAGGTTGAAGCACCCCATTGTTTTGTTGTGCAAGTTCCTTGCGACTGAAACCTGGAGCCTTTGGAGTGTCTGGGTTTGACCTGAGCGGCTCTGTTGGGTACTGGAAAGGACCAATTCTTAGTAGGCCAGTGCCTACTGAACCTGGGTGGCTGCACTTGTAAGAAATCTTTTACAGTTTGCATAGATTTAGCTTTGTCTTCCATCTTTTTCAAAACTACTTCTGCCTTATTACCAAATAGACTGTCCTGCTGTAAAGCATCATCCAACAATTTTGCTTTAACATGATCAGGCAGATTTTGCTCCTTGAGCCAAGCATGCCTTCTTATCACAGATCAGGTTACTGCGGCCCCACAAGAGGCCTCCAAGGAATCAAAACCACACTGCAAAGTATGCCTTCCAACTTGTTCAGCTGAATGCAAAAAATCCTGTAACTATTTTCCACACAGTCAGAAATCAACATCATTTTCTGTTTCAGTAAGCCCATGACATGCTGCTGATATTTAAGCATATGAAATAGACAGTTTAAAGCCCTGATAGCCAGGGTTGCAGACGTGTAAACCTTCTTACCCCATCTATCCAGTGCCCTGGAGTCTCTATCAGAAGGGGTAGGGTTTTTAGCAGTAGAAGCCTTGATACCCTTGGGAGGACCCCGAGAAATTGTTTCAGGATCAGCAGTAGGGTTTTTAAAAAGAAACTTGTGGGAGTCAGGAACCCTGTAATATCCATCTGGCTTACTAGGAGCCGGAGGCACGGAATCAGGTGCCATGCTGGATTCTGAGAAAACATCAGCAACAATGTCTAAAACAGGAGGTATAGCCAAAGGCCTACGCTGAGGAAAAAGAAAAAAATCCCTAAGCCTCTTTTTGGATTCTGAAAAGTCCTGACTCTCCCAATGAAAATGTTTCCTTAAGGTATGCAAAGTTTCTCCAAAAGAAAAATCCTCAGGAGGAGAAGCAGAAGGGATGGATTCTTCTGCATCAGAGTCCTCATAAGGAGGAATAGAAAATTCCTGATCAGAAGAGGAATCAGAAGAAATGGAAACCTGATCTGAAGATTCATAATCAGTGCATTGCCTAGGCCTCTTAGGAGGAGGGGGTTGGGTACTCCTGATCAAGGTAATTAAATCCTCAGCCATTTTGATCATTTGCTTTTTAGGCATAGGGGCCTGAACACATCACCCATGCGTTGGTTTTCTAGATACAGAAGTTGGTTTTGGCCTTGTTTTTGATGATGGCATCGGTTTAACATACAAATCTTTAGGCCTGAAAGCACCCTCAGAAGCTGGTGCTTGCTCAGCGGCTCCGGACCCATCTAAGGGAGAGACATCCACGGGTTCAATACTTGAAGTGTCTCGTGGCATACCGGACTCCGAATGGGTCTCGGTAGAGGCCTGCAAATCAAAAGTAGTGGGCATCAGGGGCTGCGAAAGCGCCTCATTGAGTACCGGCGAACCGGCGACTGGCTTAGGAGAAGCTTCATCGGTTTTGGACCTCGACGGTCTGTCTTTTTCTTTGCATTTTTTGTGAATTCAAGTAGTCGGATTGTTAACCGACGACATTTCTGGATAGTTAAATCTTGAGCCAAAATATTTAGAAGCAAAAATATACCGACACTTAATAGTGCGTTGGTTAAATTTAGCATAAAACCGACAGCAAGACACGTTATGGTCAGGGCCTAGGCAAGGAATACAGTACAAATGAAAATCCTTATGAGGTATTTGCTTCCCACAAGTAATACAATTATTAACTTTTACTGACATCAGTAAGGAGCGTTTCCCCAACAGGGTGCTTAGCTTTAGGTTGAAGACTTTGGTTCTGAAACTAGAAAACGAAAATATCAAGAGTCGTCCGACCGCCACTTGCAAACCGCTTCTGCTTCGGGCACCGCACAGCAAGAAAGACTGATTAAAATGGCGTCAGCTGCATGTTTTATACCCCTGAAGACCTGGCGTCATGGAAGAAGAGACGGCAACCGACGTAGGACCCAAGATTTTGTTATTCAGGCCGACTGAGGGCAAACTTCCAGCAGATTACCCTAATGTAATGACTGCAACAGTGAAACACGAAGAACATCTTGACATATGCAGAAAATATAGCCCTTAAACAGTTAGAAAGAGATGAAAGCATTATTATAAAGCAGGCCGATAAAGGGTGTGCCACTGTAATAATGGACGGAGTAAAATATATGGCATCTTTAAATGAAATGGCACAGTATGTAGAAACCTTTAAAAAAATAACGTTTTTAGAAATAAAAAGACATATTTCTGAAATAAATACGGCCATTTATGAATTACAATTGAATTATATAAATGTGTAATTGTTTAATTATTTGTCTGTCCCATGCCCTAGAATACCACAGATATACGGTATTCCTAAAATACATAGAGATGTGTTTAACCCCCCATAACCAATAGTCTCGGGGGTGGTTGGATAACTGAGCCCATTTCTATGTATTTGCAGAAACATTTGAAAATATATCTAGAGAAATGTCCTAGTATTTTGAAAGATGCAACAGATTTTTTGTGAAAGTTGATAGAGTGCTATGTCAAACATCGAGAGATAGATTATGTTTTTGTTACATTGGACATTATGTTCCTATTTACAGTAATACCAAACAGATGTGGAATAGATGCTATACGAGACCATCTAAGTGTGAAGCAGGCCAGACACACAGAAACTGTTTGTACACTATTGGAATTAGTACTAGCTAAAAACGTTTTCTTGTTTGACAATGAACCTTACTTGCAGTTGGCAGGTGTGGCCATGGGTACTCCCCCATGGCCAACACTTATGCTAATTTAGTACTATACGAATGGATGAAGAAATTCATTTATAGTAAACAGAATGCTTTGAATAGTAATGTTATATTTTACTAAAGGTTTGTAGATGACTGCTTTCTTGTTTGGAAAGGTACATTACAAGAGTTAAATACATACATTGCTTATCTTAACTCTACTACCAGCTTTCTAAAGTTTAAAATGGAGAGTTCAAATGAAAAGATAGTTTTCTTAGATGTAGAGATAAGAAAAATATCAGGAAGAGTAGAAACTAGGGTACACAAGAAAGATGTTCAAGTAAACCACTATGTAAATAGTCATAGTATGCATGCACCTCTTAATACAGAAGATGAGAGTTTTGGACAACAGGCAGAAGATATGATGCAAGAATTTTATGAAAGTGGATATGATTTAGGAAAGGTGAAAGAGGTTTATGAGGAAGTCTGTGATCAAAGACATAATAGTATTAAACCCATATTTTTGGATAGTAATGTTAATGTACTATTAGCACAGAACAAAAAAATTATAAAATAAGGTATTTAACTACTTATAATATAAAAACTGTTGAAGTAAAGAAAATCAGAGAAAGAAATTGGACAGTTGTGATGGCAATGCCTGAGTTACAACAAATTTGTCATGACAGACCACTTTTTGCTTACAGAAATCAAAATAATTTAAAGAGAAGGTTGTGCTACAAGGACTTCAAACAAACTGGCAGCATAAAAAATGTTTTAGTAAACCAGGTACCACAAAATGTTTAAACTGCAGTTGTATGGATATTTATACAGAGAATAACATTTTTAAACACTCCAAAACTAATAAAGAATATATTAGTGATTGTTCAGTAAATTGTAACACTACTGCTGTTATTTACGTAGCTACTTGTACTTCATGTTCATCATTCTATGTCGGAAAAACTATAAGGAAATTAAGAGAATGTATAGCTGAACACAAATCTGATATTACAAGAAACATCAAAACTAATGCATTAAGTAAACACATTTCTGAAAAAGGTCAAGAACATCAATTTAAATTAAGAGTTATTAATGTAGTACATGTTAAAAAAAGAGGTGGTAATATTAACAATACTGTTGAACTTAGAGTATGAATGGATAGTTAGGTTACAGGCAGATTCTTTACCTGGTTTAAATAATTCTGTTAGTTAGAAGCCCATTTTAGTAAAAAAAAAAAAAAGGCAGAAAATGTATAGTTTTATATATATATATATATATATATATATATATATATATATATATATATATATATATATATATATATATGTGCGTGTGTGTGTGTGTATGGTATGTGCATATATATTTATATATGAATTTTTAAACAATTTTATATAACTTTTTTACATATACATGTGCATTACAAAGTATATACTGTAATATGTGGTGGGGGTATCATTATTATTCTGTGATAGGGTGGCTGTAATCATGCGTTTTTTAAGAACTCCTGTTTAAATGTTGTATTTTTTACTTTCATGACAGTAGCACTGAGGAAGGGTTTGTGACTCAAAAGCTTTGCAATAAATGTTTTTTGTCTTTTGGCATTGGATTCTTGAGTCTGAATTCTACTACTGCTTCTTCATTCCATTTATTGCAGTACAGACTGTTTTTGTGACATAGGGTGAAAAGACTCATGATCCAAAGAGGGAAGAATAGGATCTGAAGTAGTAAGAGTTGAGAAAACAAAGACAAGGACCCAAAAATGGAAAAGCACCTTCCCTCAGCCTTAACAGACAAATAAGTTAACAGACAAGACAACTTGTCAAATCTTTCAAGTGCTCCTTTGAAAGAAACCTAGCAAGTTCCGCCAAGAATAACCATACAGCTTTTTACAGCTATGTACTTAACCTAAAGAATAGAACCCAAGCATGTGCAGAACTGCTGGCCGATGGTATCATATACACTGACCCTACAGAGATAGTGAACCTGCTAGCGGATAGGTTTGGTGAAAATTTCACTACCTTATCCCTTTCTAATACCCCCAAATTCCTCCCCTTACAAATCTGAAGCGCGGGTCCTCAAGGTCCTGTTCAAGGCAAAGAACACAGCCTCTATTGGACCAGACGACATCCTAGGCTGTCTTCTAAACAGGCTAAAACATGAATAGCATAACCACTAAGTACCACTTTCAATCATAGCCTAACCACAGGACATGTTCCTGCGGAAAGGAGAACAGCTGGTTATTCCCCTCCACAAAGGTGGCCTAGCAACAGACACAAGGAATTACAGAGTCATAAGCCTGACCAGACTGATCTGTAAGGCCATGGAACATATCATTATGGACCTCTTAAATAAAGACATAGGTGACCTCCAAACCCTGGATCCTACCTGATTCGGCTTCGTAAAGGGCAGATCCTGCCTGTTAAATCTGGTGGATTTCTATGAAAATGTGACCAAGGCCATTGATGAGGGCAAATCTGTGCACACAGTATACCTCGCCTTGGCAAAGGCTTTCGACACAATCCCTCATTCAAGCAATCTCTCATTCAAGCATTACCAGTAAAACTTGGTAAACTGAATGTAAACGCTTTTGTTATAAGAAAGGTTGCCAACTGGCTCAGAAACTGGACACAGACTATCAGAATAAGTGACTGCACATCAACCAGCAGACCCATTGCCAGTGGGGTGCCACAGAGGTCAGTGCTGGGCCCCTTACTGTTTGGTATTTACTTCTCAGAAGTTCAGGTCAAAACTAAAGGATTGTGACTGACCACGTTCGCAGACAAATGCAAACTAGGTGCAATCACTGAATTCTCAAATGATGTCAGTACACTCCAGAAGGGTCTCACACAGACCAATAATTGGTGTACTAGTCAAGGTCTCAAACTGAATGCAAAAAAAATGCATCAACGTTCCCTTTGGCACAAACAATGTCCCATCACACTATCAAATCAACAACAATACCCTAAGTACCCATGAAATGGTAAGTCACCTGGGATCACAGGTTAATCGTGATCTTAACTTTGACCACTACCTGTCGATGCGATAAGGAAAGCTTTCCACATAGCTCACTTGATTAGAAAAGGCATTTCCTTGACAGCAGAAAAAGTTATAACTGCCCTATTCTCGGCACTCATCTGGCCCAAAATTGAGTACAACATCCCATTCGGTATGTACCGCACTAAGCACCTATAGCAAATCAGAAAGACCTCGGAGGTTTTTTAACAAAGGTGATCAAAGGCCTCCAGCATGTGCCTTACAAGGACCGACTAAAATCTCCGTCACTACACTCCATATCTTATAGACTTCTTAGGGGAGACTTATGCCTGGCCTACAGAGCAACCCAAAACCCAAACCTAATGAATTAACTGCATATCAGTAAATCAAACAGGTCTAGGGCTGCCCGTTCCAGGGACTTAAATATGGCCTGTGACTTAAATAGGACATGCTGGAGGGGCAAATTTATCTCCCAGCGACTGCCCCATCATTGGAACAGATTACCAAATTCATGTACAATAGAGCACCTCTTTGACACTGTTCAAGAAGAACCTGGATGAGTGGATGAGGCATCGTAAATTCATACCAGGGAGAGCGCCCACAACCCACCTAGACATGACCAGTTATCACTAAATGCAATCTTGAGTACTGAATAGTACTTCTACTTATTATATTGGGTTGAAATGGTTAGGCTTAAAAGGACCTCCAGGCCGATAGCCTATTAATCTCCTATAATTCTATGACCTCACTAGGGTGAGAGAATACCCTTTCTACCACCTCGAAGATAGAGGGACCAGGACAAGCAGAGGCCAATCTGACCAAAGCAGAGACTTTCAGATCAGACAAACCAGGTGCCTCCCTGAACTTCTGCTCCGGTGGACGAGTTGAAGCTGAGGTGACCAGCACTGAGACCTGAGGGGAAGTGATGGCTCTGAAAGCATTGGAGCCCAAGTCATTCCATTGCAGCTGACGCTATGTCTTCGAGATACATTCTGCTCAAGGGTAGTCAGAGCTGAACGAATCAAGTAAGTAGTCTGAGTCGATAAAAGCATCTTCAGATCAGACTGTTCAACTCCTGTACAGCTTGGATCTGAGGTCTCTGAAACAGAGGGTCGGATCGGGGGAGTGATGACTGTATGCGGGGGAGGTTTAAGGCTCACGGATCCGATGAGCTGGAGATGGTAAGAACCCCCTCCAATCAGGATCTGTATTCTGAGGAATTTTCTCATCATCCTATCCACTTCTGCTTCAGAAATACTTTGGGAGGACCTTACTGGAAAGGAAGGTGGACAGGGGTCTCACCTTCGAAAACCACATCGCCACAACAGTCAGGAAATCCTTCTGTGTGGCACACCTCATCACTAAGGTCTTTTCATTCAGAAAAAAGGAGGTCATTGTTCCACTGTACTCATCCCTCATTAGACCCATTATAGAATACAACGCCACGTTTGGTATGTACCTCTCAAGACATCTGCAACAACTGGAAAGGCCGCAGAAATACCTCACTAAAAGAATCACAGGCCTAAAGCAGATGCTCTACGCTGACCGCCTTAAAAAACTCCAGCTATATTCTGTCGCATATAGTCTATTCAGAGGCGATCTCTCTTAACATACAAGGCCATGTCAAACCCAGAGCTGTTGGACATGCTACACAAAGAAATCCCAATCCCTCAGAGCCACACGCTCCAGGGATCTAAACCTTGTCATCACAATAAACAAAAAGTACAGTTTTGTACCTACCATAAATGTAGATGTTCGAGTGCTAATACAGCTGCAGTCATAACAGATGGGTTCTCCTGCCGTCAGGCGGGTCCTCGGTCGGCCGAATTCCAAAGTCTAGGTCCGGCGTCGGTTGTCGTCGCTTCTTCCCTGACGTCAGTGCGACAGGGGTATAAAAGAACCAGCCGACGCCATTTTCTTCAGTTTTTCTTGCCCCAGATGTCAGGTGCCCCCAGAAGGAAGGCAATACATAAATTTGCGTAATAAAGCAATGCCATATAATCAAAATACAGTAGTGCAAGCAAATACATCATGAATGAATACCCCAATCAGGTTGTATGAGGAGGTGTTAGCCAATAGGCCTGTCCCAAGAGGGAAGGAGGGAGGGAAATCTGGACTGCAGCTGTATTAGCACTCGAACATCTACATTTATGGTAGGTACAAAACTGTACTATGTTCATCGTGCATACAGCTGCAGTCATAACAGATGGGTAGAATCCCAAAGCTAAGAAAGGAGTGGTAGGCACTAGGTGGAACTAGGAGGAGCCAGAATGCCCTGCAAGACTGCAGTGGCAAAGCCTGCTCTAGATTTGGAGTATAATGGAAGGTGGTAGTGCTTGGAGAAGGTATGCACAGAACTCCAAGTGGCTGCTTCCAAAATATCTTTGGTAGGAACTCCTCTGAGAAAAGCTGCAGAGGTAGCTGTGGCCCTTGTGGAGTGAGATCTGATGCCTGTAGGTACAGTTTTGCCATGAAAAGAATAACAAAAGTGTATGCAGTGGGCTATCCATTTTGAGATTGTCTGTTTGGAAATTGGCTTCCCTTGAGCTCCTATAGCATAGGACACAAAGAGCTGTTCTGATTTTCTGAAAGGCTTTGTTCTGTCCAAATAATAACACAGTTGTCTGTGGATGTCCAAGGAATGTAGTAATCTCTGCCCTTTGTTTTGAGGATTAGGATAAAAGGTAGGTAAGTGTATAGCCTGATTCAAAGCTACCCTGGATACCACTTTTGGCATAAAGGACGGGTTGGTTCGTAAGGAAACTCTGTCCTGATGGAAGATGATAAAAGGCTGCACAGCCATGAGAGCTTGTAGTTCCGATACCCTACGAGCTGAGGTAATAGCCAGAAGGAAAGCTGTTTTCCAGGACAAATATTGCAAATCTGTTGAGGCAGCTGGCTCAAAAGGAGGCAAGGTCAGCTTTTCTAGAATGAAATTTAGATCCCAAGCAGGTATTGGTTGTTTCCTTGGGGGTTTTAGATTCTTAGCCCCTCTGAGGAACTGTCTTAAGAGGGGGTGAGAGAATAAAGGTGGATCAGTGTTGTATTCTGCAGAAATGGCTGAGGCATGGATTTTGATGGAGGAGAATGAAAGTCCACTGCTTAGCAGCTCAGCTAGATACTGTAATATTTGAGGTAAATTCAGTTTTCCAGGATTCTGGCCCTTTTTCTCATTCCAGACACAAAACCGTTTCCATTTTGTGGAGTAAGCTTTTCTAGTAGACGGCCTTCTGGCCTCCAAAATGACATCCTGCACCTCCTTGGAGAGTAGGGTCTGTTGTGATGTTAAGGAATCTTCCATGCAGCTAGATTGAGTGTTTTCAGCTGACTGTGAAGAGTTTTGAAGCTGTGCTGAGTCAGAAGAAGAGGCATTAGAGGCAGGATCCATGGTGGGGAATGCGTCAGGCTCCTCAGGAGTGGGTACCAGTGTTGTCTTGGCCAGTCTGGAGCAATGAGAATCATCTTTGGTCTGTCTGATCTGGTTTTTAATAGACCTTTGGGCAGCAGAGGAAGAGGTGGGAAGGCATAAACTGTCATTGTTGTCCAACTGAAAGAGAGAGCGTCCACTCTCCAGGCCTTTGGATGAAACATCCTTGAGCAGAATTTTGTCAAATGGTGATTTTTGTGGGAGGCAAAGAGATCTATGTCTGGCCTTCCCCATGCTTGAATTATCTCTGTAAAAACTTGAGGATGCAACTTCCATTCGTGTGGATCTGTCATATTTCTGCTTAGGTTGTCTGCCAGCGTGTTTTCCTTGCCTGGCAAGTACTGTGCTTGAAGTTCGATTTGTAAGTCCAGAGCCATGTTCCAAAGTGACATGGCCAGCCTGCATAGGGGTATGAATGGGTTCCTCCCTGTTTGTTTATGTACCACATTACTGTGGTGTTGTCTGTCCTTATCAATAGTTGACCTGGATGCAGAAGGTCTTTGAAAGCTATAACAGCATTTATTACTGCTAGCATTTCCTTTTGATTGATGTGAAGGTGCTTTTCTTTTTGGGACCATTTGCCCTGAATGCACCAATCTGTCATGTGCGCCCCCCAGGCGTAGTCAGAGGCATCTGTTGTGATGACTTGATTTGCTTGAGGCTTGCTGAATGGGAGACCTGTGTTTGTTTGGCATGCTTGAGCCCACCACAGAAATTCCTTTTGAAGACATGGAATTAGTGGTATTATTGTTTCCAAACTGTGGCTGTGTTGAGACCATAGGTTTTTCAGGTACCATTGAAGTTTCCTCATATGCAGCTTTGCACATGGGATTAGTAAGATGCAAGATGCCATGAATCCCAGAGCCTGCAGGATTTTCCTTGCAGTCAGCCTGGTGAAATCTGCTAGTGTTCTGAACTATTGAGTTAGTTGCCCCTGCTTCTCTGGCGTGAGGTAGGCCATCTGGGTGTTTGTGTCCAAGTTGGCACCCAGGAAACTTATTTTCCGAGAGGGTATTAGCCTTTATTTCTTTTTGTTGACTGTGTATCCCAGATAATTCAACAACATTATTACATAAGCCAGATGTTTCAGAAGTATGTGCTTGCTGTCCGCTTGGATCAGGCAGTCGTCCAAATAGGGGTATATTTGTATCCCTTGAAGTCTGCAGTAGGCAATTACTGATGCCAGGCATTTCGTGAATACTCTGGGCGCAGTAGATAAGCCAAAGGGCAATGCAGAGAATTGATAATGGGTTGAACCTGCAAGAAATCTGAGGTATCTTCTGCAATTTTGTCTGATTGGGACATGCAGGTATGCCTCCTTGAGGTCCAATGTTACCAGCCAAGACTCCTTGCCCAGCATGGGAAGAAGCTGCTGTAAAGTGAGCATCTTGAATTTTGGTACAAGTAAAAATGTGTTTAGGATGGATAGGTCCAAAATAGGTCTCCAATCTTTTCCCTTCCTTGGTACCAGGAATAGTACAGAATAATAACCTTGACCTTGTTCGTGAGTAGGTACCTCTTGAATAGCTTTCATGTCTATGAGATCTGAAATTTGTCTTTGTGCCTCTGCCCTTTGATTGGGTGGCAGGTTTGGCATGCCTCTCATTTTTGGAAGGGTGTGAAAATGGAATCTGTAGCCTCTGTTTATAATGTCCAGGATCCATTTGTCTTTTGTGACAATATGCCAATTTTTTGAAAATAATGCCAGTTTTCCGCCTAAGGGTGCTGCCATTTGAGCCTTGCTTGGCATGCAAAGGGGAAAGTCATTGGGCTTGCTTTCTGAATGGCTGCAAACTATCCTCACCACCTCTTTGTGTAGGAGCTTGCCATTGTCTGCCTCTAAACGATCCTTGGGATTGCCCTCTGCCCCTCGGGTGCCTGTATCTACCTCTTTGGGGTCTGTCCGTGGCTGGAAAGGACCAATTTTTGGAAGGCCAATTTCTACTGAAACGTGGGGGTTGTACCTGCAGAAAATCTTTCCCGGTTTGCATTGATTTAGCCTTTTCCTCCATTTTCTTTAATACCTCCCCTCAGCATTAGCACCAAATAATACATCCTTTTGTAGAGGGGCATCTAGTAATTTAGCTTTGACATGATCTGGTAAGGTTTGTTCCTTGAGCCAGGCATGTCTACGTATGACTGATCCTGTAACAGCAGCTCTACATGAGGCCTCTAGAGCATCAAAACCACATTGTAAGGTATGTTTACCCACTTGTTCTGCACTATGCATCAAATCCTGCAACTCCTTCAAGTCTGGTTGTTCAGGTTGTGACATTTTACTTCTCAATTGTGATAACAGAAACTGTTGGTATTTTAGCATATGGAACTGGCAGTTTAATGCCCTCATGGTTAAGGTGGCCGAGGTATATACCTTTTTTCCCCACCTTTCTAAGGATCTGGAATTTCTCTCGGAAGGTAATGGATTTTTAGCAGTGGAGGCCTTAATTCCCTTGGGGCCTTGTGAGATAGTTTCTGGGTCAGCAGCATGGCTTTTGTATAGAAATTGGTGAGAGTCAGGAACCCGGTAGTACCTGTCAGGCTTGACTGGGGCTGGAGGTAAAGAATCCGGGTTAAGACAGGCCTCCGAGTACACATCATCTAGTATGTCCAAGACAGGAGGTATAGCCAGAGGGCTGTGCTGAGGTAGCAAGAGAAATTCCCTAAGCCTTTTCTTGGAATCTGAGTACTCTTGGCCTTCCCAGTGGAAGTGTTCCCTTAAGGTATGCAAGGTTTCCCCAAATGAGTAATCCTCTGCGGGGGATACAGAGGGAATGGACTCCTCTGCATCAGAATCTTCAAAAGGGGGGTAAGAATGTTCCTGTTCATCAGAGTGCTCTGATATAATGGATTCCTGATCAGAGGAGGGGGATTCTTCCTCCACTCTGGGCCTTTTGTCTGGGGGGGGGGGGTTGAGAACCCCTGATAAGAGTAATGAAATCCTCAGCCATTTAAGCATCTGTTTTTTAGGCATGGGGCCTGGAGATGGGCCCTGTGTAGCTTGTCTCTTAGAATGCATGGCTGCTTTAGACTTGGTGAAAGCCTTGATGGAAAAAGAAGAGGAAGGTCTGAAGACATCTTGAGAGGAGGCAGACCTGTCCACATTTTGAGATTCACCACCAAGAGTGGCTTCGTTATCTGTAGTCGGGGTGTGGGCCGATGAGCCTGCGACCTCGGGCACAGAAGACACCGCCAATGAAGTGTCGTCGGTAGTCAGGGGCTGCGTAGGCGCCTCGCTGAGAACCGGAACACCTGTAGTCGGCTTTGGCGTGGTGTCGGTAGAGGCCACGGACCTCGTGTGTCGGTCCTTATCTTTGCGCTTTTTAGACAAAACTGGAGTCTGAGTATCCGACGACATAATATAGTTAAATTTTTTGCCAAAATAATGCTGGGCGAACTCCGCCCGACGCTTAAAGGTGCGTTTGTTGAATGTAGCACAAAAACGACAGACCGAGACTTCGTGGTATGGGCCTAAACAAGGAATACAGAGGGAATGGAAATCCTTATGCGGTATTTGCTTCCCACATGAAATACAATTATTAACTTTGTCTGACATCGGATGAGGCAAGAAAAGTTTCCCCAACGGGGTACTTAGCTTTCAAGAAGACTTTGGTTGCAAAATTTTCGTAATTTCAGGAGCTGGCCGACCGGCACTTGCGAACTGCTTCTGCTTCGGGCATTGCGCGGCAAGAAAGACTGGAGAAAATGGCGTCGGCTGGTTCTTTTATACCCCTGTCGCACTGACGTCAGGGAAGAACCGACGACAACCGACGCCAGACCTAGACTTTGGAATTCGGCCGACCGAGGACCCGCCTGACGGCAGGAGAACCCATCTGTTATGACTGCAGCTGTATGCACGATGAACATCATGCTGGAGGGATAGGTTCCTGACCCAGAGACACCCCAGACTCTGGAATAGATTGTCCATACATGTCAAGCAGAGTGTCTCTTTGGCTCTCTTCCAAAGGAACCTTGATGATTGGATGGGAGAAAGGAAATTCACCCCAGGGATCACGTCAGTCGCCCTGCTAGACAAGGGTCCAGGGAAGTAAATAGTGTGGGAAGAAATAGCCAGGGAATTGTTATGGCTAGGCTTGTATAGGCCGTAGGGCTGACAGCCTGGTACCAACCTATGAAGTGGAAGGAAGTTGAGAAGACTTTCTTGGATTCTCCTATAAAAAAGGGGAACTCCACCTAGGAAACACTGGCTCTGGAGAGAAGCGTGGGCTTCAGAGCAGAGGATATTTAGAAGGATCAGAGGGTTTGGGAACTTAAGCTGGCAGCTCAGATGTCGCAGCATTCTTGGGAGACCTGACAGGACAGAGTTTCCTATGCTCCCTGGGCTCCACAGACTTTTATAACAAAGTTTTTAAATATATATATACACTAATGGAAACGTTATGCCAACAATGGTAACTCTAATAATACCTTACAGAAAAGGTAAAGGAAGGGAAGAAAGAAATGGAAAATAACAATGGGAGTAAAAGAACACCAAAGGATGGGAAAAGAGATAAACTAGCCTAGCTGGTACACAGAGGATACTATAAAAGTTATAATTAAGAAAGTTAAACTCTGACGATTTTTACTCAATTCCCAATAAAATGAAGACAGAACTTGAGAAAACACAATCCAGACCAAACAGTTTGAGGCAAACAAGATATGGGGAAATGCAGTGTTCAGGGGTATTATGGGTAAAGGGAGGAGCTTCAGAGTCAGATCCTAGAATCTACAGAAAAGTGGCCAAGTCAGATCAGAGACCCATATGTTGAGGAATGAATGAAAATGACATCATCAGATAAAGATAATACAAAAACTGAAACGTGAAGCTCTTATTTACGGATATGGATAGCAGGGTACAAGCAGTGAAAATGATTTTGTCCCTTCAGTTTTATATACGGGTCAGGCATAGTTTTATCAACCACAGGAGAAACCGTGGACAATAATCAAGAATTGAGGGAATTTATCTGTGAGGGGAAGAGAGCAAGAGTAAAGTACAATAACTTGATCCTATCAAAAGAACAAGGTGGTTTAGTAATACCTCATTTGAAAGGATATTTTAGAGCTACACAATTAAGGCTCTTTACACACACACACACACACATATATATATATATATATATATATATATATATATATATACACACACATATAGAGAGAGAGAGAGAAATGTATTACATCACAAGCGTAGCGAAGGGTTATAATTTAAATTAGATTTTGGGTGCAAGTAATTAAGAAGAGTAACAAACACCATACAGAATATTATATTAATAAAGTTTCAGAAAGTATTTTAAGAGCTAAGCCAATATGACAATGGACAAAGCAGATTTTGCCAGAAGGGATGACTAAAGTAGGTGTACAGAAAATTGGCAAGAGGGTGGTAGAATTTACTGGGAAAAAAACGGCAAAGGAACCAAGGTACTGGGGGCAAATAACTACAGAAGGAAAGGTAATAAGTGGCCATGCAGATGTTTGGACTGCATGCTAAATACAGCATTCCGTTCCAGGGATTGACATCACAGTATAGGAAGAGAGAAAGGAATATCGGAATCCTAAGTGAATGACCAGCTCTGGCAGAGTTTTAAGTTGCATTTAGAAAAGAAGCTACAGTTAAAAAAGGATAATTAGTAGGGTGTATAAAATATTGCATGGTAACTATAAGAACCAATCAGTGGATGAATGAGAAGGCAATTTACAAGGAAAAAATGGAAGGATATATGTATGGCTCCTAAGTATGCAACAAAGTTCAGAAGGTTTAGGATTTTTTGCTTGGAACCCCAAGACCACCTCATGTGAAGGCTGCCAGTCTAGCCAGATAGAATTTTATAGATAATTCTATTATTTTTAAATATTAATGTAAGGCGCAGGTTAGATGTGGAACTGAAAAAAAAATTAACACACCACTCTGCTGGCAGAAAGCTGACCAAGTAAAACATGTTGTGACCCTTTGATCTAAAGTCAGCTCCAGCCCATCTAGATGAAGACATTCTTTCTGTTGTTTTAACCAAGAGTTAAATTGCTAGATTTAAAAATGCAAATCTGTTTTTATTGCTCTGCTTCCTGACCAGCTGCAAGATAACACAAGGAGATGTTAAGAATATAAATGTAGAATCTGTTAGCCTAGAATGATGTAATGGGAACCAGGAATGTGATTTTAAAAACTGAGGGAATCAGAGATTAAGCATATCTGTCTTGACCATCCAACTCATAAGCACTGCCCGTGTTCTATATGTAAGTTATTTTAGAAGTGTGTTTTCTCTTAGTCTAATCTTTCTAGTTTCCTGCTATTTCCAAGTGTTTCTCTGTGATGTCAGAACTGTACTACTGAATTATTTTAAGTAATTCTCTGTGATGGTTGTGTGCTATTACGGGAAATTGCACTTCACTGTGTGTATTTGTTGTCCTTTCCTCCTATAGGAGACGCCCCTCACTGGTGTTAGTGGCAAGGATCGAGGCTCCCCGATTGCTGGGACAGGGCACAGGCTTCACACGTCAAATAACATTTTCCTCAGGTAAACTGCAATTGTTTGAGTTGTGATGGGAAAGAAAAAAGGTAACTGGCAACAAGAAGTTATGTACTCACCATAACATTCGATGTATGTAGTCCATCTCACCTCACATTCTTACCCGTGGGTTCGGAGCCGAACCTCAGCTCCGACTCAGCCATTCTCTAGCTGGAAGTCTTCAACTGGCTCGTGGCTAAGAGGTATCCTATGCTGCAATGCGCCTATCCCCCAGATCTTGTTTGCTGCGAGCTCACATACACACAAACACATTGAGACGAAGAACCAACTCAACATATCAAGAAGGAGTGCTGAAACCAGAGAGACTACCACTAGGTCCTCCAGGAGGGGGTAGGTGGGTGGGTTAGTAAGAATGTGAGGTGAGATGGAATACATACATCGAATGTTATGGTGAGTACGCAACTTCTTGATGTTATGTAGTCCAATCTCGCCTATATTCTTACCCGTGGAACAGTGTCCCAAGCACCTAGACCTTGGGCGACTCACTGGAAAATACTCCTGAGCACCGTGGAACCAAATGAAAATCTGCCCCTTGATACCAGACCCAATTTGTAATGACTAATAAAGGTGTGAGGAGATGCCCAAGTAGCTGCAGCACAAATATCATCCATAGACATCCTAGCCTGAAAGGCAGTAGAAGTAGACATCGAACGCGTAGAGTGAGCCTTTACCTTAAAGGGTAATTCCTTGCCATCTGAAGAATAGATGAAGGAAATGCAGCTAGAAATCCATCTGGACAGATTTACTTTGGAAACTGAAGTCCCTAGTCTATTGTCTGAAAACAAGACAAAGAGCTGATCAGATTTCCTAAAATCTTGTGTTCTATGTAAATAGAAACGTAATTGTCTGTGGACATCTAGCTGATGAAACTTAAATTCTGCCTTCTTAAAGAATTTAGGGAAAAACACAGGCAACTCAATAGACTGGTTGAGATTGACTACTGAAGCAACCTTAGGCATAAAGGAAGGATTAGGTCTTAGCAAAACCCTATCCTTGTGAAATATCAAGTAAGGGGGCCAGAGTGATAAACCTTGGAGTTCAGACACCCGCCTAGCCGAAGTGATGGCTATCAAAAAAAAGCGTCTTCGAAGACAAAAATTTAATATCACAGATTGCTGCGGGCTCAAAAGGCGGCGAGGTAAGCTGCTGTAGCACAAAATTACGGTCCCATGGCATAACAGGATCAAAGATCGGAGGTCGAAGTAGCACAGTCCCTTTGAGAAAAGCCCTACAAAGTCTGTGCGCCATTAGATTGGGTTCATTAGCAACATGAAAAGTAGAAATGGCTGCCAACTGCACTTTGATAGTTGCCGCAGCAGATCCCTGACTAAACAGTTGAGATAGAAACTCTAAAACTGATGAGATGGGAGCTGTATAGGGATCAATCTGTCTTTCATGAGCCCAAATGGAGAATCTCTTCCACTTACTGGAATGAATCTTCCTAGTAGAAGGCTTGTGGGAGGAAGACAGAATATGAACCACCTCCAGTGAAAAATCATGAAGCCTGACTAGGGACAGAATTGTTGCAGCCATGCTGTCAACCTGAGGGTCTGGATGGAGGGGTGGAACTGCCCTGACATACGAGTCAAGAGATCCGGCTCTGGGTCCAGAATCCACGCCTCGTCCATTAGATACGGGTAAAGAAAAGGAAACCAGATCTGACGAGGTCAGTGTGGAGCAATCAGTATCATTTTGCTTCCCAAAGACTGTGCTTTCTGAATAACCTTCGTTATCAAGGGAATTGGAGGGAAGGCATAGAGAAGACCGGAGGGCCAACCGTGAACTAGAGTGTCCCTGGGTGATTCCCCTTCCTTGGGAATAAGGGAGAAGTAGCTGCTGCATTTGGCATTGAGGGGACTGGCAAATAGATCGCAGCAAGGCTGACCCCATCTGTGGAAAATCCATTCTGCCACTTCTTCGTTCAGGGCCCACGCATGAGGCATCAGAATAGCTCTGATAAGCCTGTCCGCAATCACACTGGACTTCCCCGGAATGTGCGTTGCCACTAGAAAGCGCTGGGAAGATACTGCCCACTGCCACACTCGAAAAGCCTCTCTGCAAAGGGGATACGACCTGGTTCCTCCCTGTTTGTTCAGATACCAGACCACTGACATGTTGTCCGAGTGGATTGCAATTGTCCCATGAGGAAGAAAGCTTTGAAGTGCTTGCAACGCTAATAGCACTGCTCTCATCTCTAAGACATTGATATGCAAATGGATCTCGTGTTCCTGCCACATGCCTTGGACAGTCCTGCTGAGATAATGCTCCCCCCACCCGATCTAGGAGGCATCCGTGGTCACAATGGCAATCGGAGGAGAAAGAACGAAAGGCATACCCATGTTGAGATTGCTGGTCTGAAGCCACCAGCACAGATCCTGCTTGCACCTGTCGGTTATTACAATAAAGTGGGTTTGTGGAAGGTGCTGAAGAGACCATTGGGCAAAAAGTAGCCACTGAAGAATCCTCGTGTTAAGTCTTGCAAGAAGGACTAGCATAATCGTGGCAGCTATGGTCCCTAACAACTGGAAGACCACTTTTGCCATGACCTTCTTCAGTGGTAGTAGATCATAGACTTGCTGCTGTAAAACCTGAATTCTGTCTTCTGGCAGGAAAAGCCTCATGAGCACTGTGTCTAATTCGGCGCTGATAAAGGAAACACGCTGCGAGGGCAACCATGCAAACCTTTCCCAATTCAAGGTGCTTCCCAGACTTTGGCACAGTGCAATAGAGGCGTCCATGGTCTGTATTAGTAGATGCCTGGTGGTGGCAGACAGGAGACAGTCGTCCAAGTACGGAAACACTTGGAATCCCAGATGTCTCAAGTGAGCCGTTACCATTGCCTTGCATTTGGTGAACACCCTAGGGACTGTGGTGAGACCAAAGGGTAGGGCGCAAAACTGAAAATGACTGGCTCCCAGCTGGAAGCATAGGTGACTTCTGGAAGCCCTGTCCATTTTTATATGGTAGTAAGCATCCTTGAGGTCGATGGAGTACATCCACACATCTTTCCCTAATAATGGGAGAACTGACTAACGTGACCATGCGGAACTTGGACTTCTCTACATGAAGGTTCAAACAGCTGAGATCCAAAATGGGTCTCAGGTCCCCTTTTCTTTTAGGCACCAAAAAGAATCTTGAGTAAGTCAGGGGACAGGCTGGATGGCTCCTTTTAATAACAACTTTTGAACTTCTAAGGTTGCGAAATCCCTTTGACTGGGTGGGACGTCTGGGATTCTTTTGTTTGGAGGGGGAGATGAAAGAAAAGGAATATGATAACCTCTGGAGATTATCTCCAATACCCACTCGTCTTGGGTGATGTCTTGCCAGGCTTCTGGGTATATAGAAATGCGACCCTCGACTGGCTCCAGAGATGCACAGTCGGGCCTCCTCTCAGGAGCGCTGGTAGGGAGAGCCACAAAAGGAATCGTGGTCCCCCTGGTTACGCGGGCCTCCTCTGCCTCTAGGGTGGCGACTACCTGAATTTCCACCCCCTCCTCTGCCTCTGGAGGGGGAATCACTCTGTGCATCGTGAAAAAACCTCTGCGATTTTCTGAACCACATTTTTCCACCCTTATGGCCTTTGGGATAAGCTCTAGAAAGCATGGAAAAATGGACTCCCACGGCAGAAAGGGTTTTTCCTTCCTGCTCGCACCTAGTGAGATTATCCTTCACCTTGGTTCCAAATAAGGATGAACAGTCAAAGGGCGCATTGGTGAAGGTAGACGAAGGCCTCCGTGAAGTTGCACAGGCGCATCCAGGAGTGCTTCCTAAGAGAGAGACTCCGGAACACGCAGCCCTGCTCGCTCCATCAGCTGCGTACGAGATCAGCCTCATGGAGAAGTTGGTAACAGAATTTAGGGTAGACATCTGAGCATTGACTTTGAGCCACAGCATCAGAAACGTTACCCTGTAGAAAATCTCCCAACTCGTTTAGATCATCTCTTTGGAGTCGCTTAAAATGCGATAAGTTCAGCGACCGCAGTGTAAAGGCCACTGAAGAGAACACACACTTCCCATACCTGTCCATAGCACTGGACTCCTTTTTAGGGGGATGGACGGTAGATGACGTTTCTGCAAGTTCCTTATTGGTGGCTGCTGCCACCACCATGGCATCTACTGGAACGCCTTTTTTAAGAAATTCTCTATCAGGGGGAGCGGACACAAACTTGTTGGGTCTCCTAAGGACCGGTTCCACAGTGTCCGGAGTTTCCCACACCTTTCGACAAATGAGGTTCAGAAGCTCGTCGAACGGGGGAGAAACCCAAGTGGCAGAGGGTTGGGACCCAAAGGCCTTCAGGAACACAGACTCCTCCTCAGAAGGGGCTTTAGACGGCCAGTCGCCTCTCTGTCTCAGTATTTCCAAGATATCTGAAAAAGAGATATCGTCAGAAGACAACTTAGGGGACCCCTCTGCCCCTCTGACTCCTCGAGGTTGGTGTTAATGTGCTTCCTCTTGCGCACACACTTTTTGGGTGCCTCCTTGGATAAAAAACCCAGAGAGGCCTCAGAAAGCTGGGGACCACTCATGGAGGTATTCTGAGGCCTTAGGTCTCTGCTGTCCCTAGATAGAGGGTGATCAGATACGGATATCGGTGCTGGAGGGGAAAGGGTCGGTACCGTAAGATGCAGCTGACGACCTTGCCAGCACACTCCTTATGCCCTCAAAAGTTGATCCCCCTGGCTCCGAAGGTCGACTAACAGCAGAAGACTGCCTCGGAGTTGAGGAAATAAGGTCCAAAGCAGATGTCAGGTCCACGTTCACCCAAGCCGAAGTGCAGAGAGGAAGGCTTGGAGCCGAAGATCGACCCGATACCTCCCTCCCGGCTCCGACTGACGAACTGTGAACCCTGGACCCCATGGATGGTGCCGTTGGAGTGGAGATCGGAGCAGAGATGCCAGAAGGGGCTACTGGAGCCTATCTGGAGGCATCAGACGGAACAGACAGCTCTGGCTCTGAAGAAAGGTCCGGAGGAGGAACAGCCAAAGATGAAGGGAGGACGGGCTCTGGAGCCAAATGGGCCGGAGCCGAAAGCAATTTAGCCAGCACCGATAACTGGAGTAGTTTCTTCACCACACTATCGACATAGTCATCGGAAAGTGTCCTGGAGGATCTAGAGGACATGGTCTGAGATCTGGATCTCCCTATAGAGGGAGACCTACGAGTCGGGGAGACCGGTCAAAAAACTGGAGACTGGCTCTGAACTGACAAATATGACACCGGCTCCAATAAACTTGGAGCCAATGTAGACAACATCGAAGCACTGTCTTCTGTCGTCCCCAAAGCCAGTGGAGCCGAAGAAGCAATTGTAGTTTTAATAATTTTCTCCGGCAGTTCCCAGGAGGACTGACTGAGTCGGAGAGCGCTTCTTAGATGATTTTTTTGTCTATCTTTTTGGAAGGAGAAGACTTGGAACTGGAGGATCTTTCCAAATCCTCTTCAGAAGAAGGTTTCAGCAATCTTCTTAAAATTAGCGTGTTCTTCCTCTCTTGCAGCACACGGGGGCTGAAAGCGTGACAGAACAAGCAGGATTCCTGTAAATGAATAGCCCCCAAGCAATACACGCACACAGAGTGCCCATCCATCAAAGACATCTTGCTGTTACATTTAACACACTTTTTGAAGCCCGAAGGCCTGTGCTCTTTAGACTCCTTAGACATGTTGAGACATGAACACAAACACACAGGGGAAACGGTACGGGCATCTTCACCACAAAAATCAAAGAAGCGCGGGAAACTAGCGCCTCTAACTCAAACGGCCTAGAGACCACGAGGTAACCATAGGGAGGACTAGGTCCTCTAAGTTAAACGGGCCTAGCCTAGGAAAAAACAGGGGAACAGTCGCACCACAAGGAACCCGCTGACAAGGGGGGTTAACCTACTACACAATCAGAACAAGAACAGAAAAAAAACAGGGGAGGACTAGGTCCTCTAACTGGAACAGGCCTAGCCTGTAAACACCAAGGGAAATGGGTTACCAGAAAGTTCAATAAACCGTAAGAAGTAAAAACACACACACTAGCTATTAAAATAGCTTTTGGAGCTGCTAAATCGAACAAATAGTAGAAAATTTGTACTTAGCCATGGCCAAGAGCGAGACCACATCCGAGCTGTACGAGCGGCAAACAAGATCTGGGGGATAGGCGCATTGCAGCATGGGATACCTCTTAGCCACGAGCCAATTGAAGACTTCGAGCTAGAGTATGGTTGAGTCGGAGCCTAGGTTCGGCTCCGAACCCACGGGTAAGAATGTAGGTGAGATTGGACTACATAACATCATATGTTTTGGAAGGGTAGCCTTTTTGGCAGATTTTAAAAGTTCCCTACAGAGTACTGTGTCAGAAAATTATTGGCTATGCAAATGGTTGTAACTAAGGAAATTATTCTTTTGAACTGAAACACAGAATATGAATTGTGTAGACATAGTAAGGTCTTGTTCAGTTTAATTATGTTGGCTGCCAAAAATATTTACTAGAAAATGGAAATCCAAGTATAAACCAACTGTATTTGAAGTACTGAATAATATGAGACAAAAACTGGAAGAGGGATCTTTAGGAATGGGAAGGAGCAAATTACATATAAATAAATGGAAACTGTGGAACAATACGTGCAGAATAATGTTTAGGAGGAGGAGGAGTGAGGTTTAAGGGAATGCAGGAATTAAGCAAAGTATGTAATGATGGAATGTTGATAGTTATAAAGAAAGGAAGGATATGTGATGTATAATGTATATAAAAGGAAATATGCAAATATGGTTTGTTTGTTTTTCAGTTAATGTATGCTTGCCTACGTATTAAGTGATAACTTAATAGTTAAAAAAAAATAATGTTAAGCACCCCTGTCCCAGAAAGGCATGAGCTATTTACTTCTCTTCTTGGGTTTAACTGGCCATCTGCTCAAGGTATGTAAACCAAGGGAGCACTCAAGTCTCTCAACAAGTACTGTTAGGACTCCATCATAGTTCATGATGGTGTGAATGACTTGAGATGTACCTCACTGGACTATATGAAGAGACACATGATTGATCTCTCTGAATAATGTGTCCCAGGCAGGTATGTCTCTAGCCTTGAGCAGCATTCTATCCTCACCTAGGATGATACCACAATATAAACATAAAATTACGTCCTTAACAACTGGCTTAGTTTCTGGTGTCATTCCAAGGTGATCCAGTTTCTGTCAGCCTGCGATGAAATGGTTGACAGACCATGCTGCTTTGCTAGAGATGGTCTTCACCTGTCATCTCCAGGCTTTCAGTTACTGGCTAAGGCACTTGCGTCCCCCAGAGTGCCTTTTTAGGCAAGGTCTCAAGAAAAAATTTCCGACATGAAAATATCACTCGCAAATAAATTAAAGGTTATGCTGCTAAACTCTAGGAGTTGAAATCAGAAACTGTACTTTCTGGAAGCACTTCCCTCCCTGGAGGATGTTGACATAAATGCAGTCACAGAAACTGGTTCAGAGCCGCAGAGAGTACCCTAGAGCCTTGCAAGGTTATAATGTCTTCCAAACTTTCAGACCGCAAAACAAAAATGTGAGAACCAAAGGAGGAGAAGTATCTTTCAAAGATAGATACACTTCTAGACTGGTTAGACAGGAAAACTCCATGGAGTTACTCCAAGTTCAACTAACTGTCTGTAAGACGCCCCCCCCCCCCCTTTTCAATTCATTGTTAGCTACACTATAGGCTCCCTTTCAATGAACCAAGATACCCACACTGTTTGGACCTATTTCAGTCAATCAAATTGCAACCAAACACTCTAGTCGTGCATGACCAACTATCCCTCTATTGACTGGGAAACTTGTACGAGTACCAACATGCTCGCACAAAGGTTCCTGGACTTTGTTAATAATGCCCTGGACAAACAGTATGCAACCCCAGAAGGGACTCAAATATTTTCAACCTGGTCCTCACCAACACGGGTAACCATTGCACCTCCACAAGTATAGGACTCTCACTGGTTAAATCTAATTACAAATCAGTCACACTTGAAGTAGCAATAGCAACACCTGAACCCGGGCTTACAAATTTCACCAAAGCTAATTATATCCATCTAATAAGGGATGGCATAAATAATTTCCAAGCTCCTGTTCCCACAGATGGCATTGACAACTATAAAAAGGTAAAAAATGCCCTGTACAAACACTTATGCAAATGTATTGACACAGCTGTACCTGATAGGATCAAAACAAGACCCTCAAGAAAAAACAGGCTTCTCTGGTGGACATCTAGCATTAATTAGTTATACAACAGAAAGATGTTGCTGTCTAAGAATAAAAATGAGAGGTCCCAGCACTGGAAGAACACCCTCCTCTGCTTGAACAAATAAGACAACTTGTAAAATCTTCCAAGGGCAACTTCGACAAAAATTTAGCAACCACAGCTAAGGATAACCATAAGGCATTCTTCAGCTATATCTGTAACCTAAAAGGTAGGACCCTGACAAGTGCTGAACTAGCTGTGGGGGGCATCACACACACAGTTACTGTGAAAATAGCTAACCTATTAGCTGACCGGTTTGGTGAAAATTTCACCCCCCCGTCCCCTCCAAACATTCCATAAAGCATTCCCCTTAAATCTCCCCCACCTCACATCTCATAAACAGCAAGTCATTAATGCTCTCTCCAAGGCCAAAAACACTGCCTCAATGGGACAGGATGGCAACCCAGGTTGCGTTTTAAGTGATCTAAACCATGACTTAGCAACTCCATTAGGTACTCTCTACAACCACAGCCTGAGTACTGGTTGTGCCCCTGCCTCATTGGAAAACAGCAATTGTCATCCTCCTCCATAAAGGGGGTACAGCAACAGACCCTGGGAACTACAGACCTATAAGCTTAACCAGCCTTATTTGTAAGGCGATTAAACAAATCATGGACCTAAGGATATGGATGATCTCCAAACCTTTGATCCGACAGTTTGGTTTTGTCAAAGGCAGGTCATGACTGTTAAACCTGGAGAACTTCTTCGAAAACATCACCAGAGCCACAGACTAATGTAACTCTATGCATTCAGCCTAACCTCACTTAACCAAAGCCTTCAACACAATCCCACATTCAGGCATCATTGATAAACTCTCCCAGTTGAATATCAACCCTTATGTCGTCAGGTAGGTTTGCTAACTGGCTCACTGACAGATCACACTCAGTCACAGTTGGGGACCTTACCTCAACCAGCAAACCTGTCACTAGTGGGGTTCCACAAGTATCAGTGCTGGGCCCCCTACTCTTTCGAATATACTTCTCAGAACTTCAGGCCGAAACAGAGAGGCTGTGGCTGACTAAGTTTGCTGATGACTTCCTAATGGAAATGCTGCACATCTGCAAGTCAAATGGCACAAGGGTCACCCACTCCAGGGACCTTAACCTGGTCTGTGACAAACAGGACCTGCTGGAGAGATGGTCAAGTCTCTCAGAGGTTGCCATTCCTCTGGAATAGGCTACCAGTTCACATCAAACTAAGGCCCTCTATGACCCTGTTTAAGCGTAGCCTGGGTGACTAGATGGGAAAGTTCCTGCCAAGGATTTAATCTACGCCCCCCTCCTAGATATAGGCAGTCACTGCTAACCAAGATCTCGAATTCAGGTAAGATCCTTTATATTAGGTTTCTCTAGTATTATATTGGGTACACACGGCTAGGCCTATACAGACCTTCGGGTCAATAGCCCATATTTCTCTATATGCTTCTGTTTCTTCTTTTGTATATATACACCTCTCCAACTTCCCTCAGTTCCTCCACCATGTTTACTACCTCTGGGAGTTTGGGCACACTCTAGATTTACACCTTTGATTCCTTTTTTTTTTTTTTTTGCTGTCATTATTGACCACATAAGTAATCACTCAGTCAACACTACCTTTTTTCCAAATGCTACTTGCTTCATAGGTGTGTACTAGACTAATGGTCCTGGAGCCATTACAAGCCTAGCCCATAGGATTACCTTGGCATCGTGCCACCCGACCTTAGCTTCTAGTGCTTCTGTACAGTAGAGCCACTGGAGTGATCCCTGGGGTGAATTTTCTATTTCCCATCCACTCAAGATTTCTCTTGAAGAGGGCCAAGTGAGGTGCGCTGTTTGACATGTATGGGAAGTCTATTCCATAGCATGGGCAGTCTCTGGGTTATGAACCTGTCCCTCTAGCACTTTGTTGATTGTGGTAATGAGGTTGAGGTCTCTGGAGCATGTGGTGCTGAGGAATTGAGATTTCTTTAGATTCAACATTTCTAACAGAGCTGGGTCAGACATGACTTTATAAGTCAAGCAGAGATCACCTCTAAGTAGGCGATATGAGAGAGAGAATAGTTGGGAGTTTTTTGGGGTCTGTCCATATAGGACAAGTGTTTAAGGCCTAGGATCCTCTTTGTGAGGTACTTTTGCGGCCTCTCAAGTTATTGCAGGTGTCTAATGAGGTACATGCCAAATGGGGAATTGTACTCTATGATTAGCCTAATGAGGGAAGAATAGGAGGAGACAATGACCTCTTTCTTCCTGGATGCAAAACCCTTAGTAATGAGATGTGGCACACAGAAGGACTTTCTGACCACAGTGGCAGTGTGGTGGTCAAAAGAGAGGTTGCTGTCAACCTGTGTTCCCAGATCTCCCAACGCCTTCTGTGTTCAGTGGACTACCATCGATGTGGTAGTTCATGGGAACTGGGTTTTTCCCAAAGGGAATGACATTTTTTGGCATTGAGCTTAAGGCCATGGTTCTGACACCAGTCGGTCTCAGAGAGGCCTCAACCAACATCATCCTTCCAGTCCAGTAGCACAGAAAATGCATCTCCAATCTCTTCTCATCCCATTCAGTCACCACCAGCATTCCTTACTTGCCTCTGAAAACAATGCATTCAATCTCTCTGAGGTGTAAGATGACACTTCCAGATAAATACTCTAAACTAAAATACCTTACAAGGGAACTGTAGACAAACTTGTGAGACTGACTGACACAAGGGTTTATACCTAATGGACAGCCAGCTGGCTCAAAGATAGGACTCCCATAAGTTAGAATAGGGGGAGTTTACCTCTACAAAAAGGCCAGTCCTTCAAGACTTGGTGCTGATGCTGCTCCTTTATGGCATTTACTTCTTTGAAGTAAAGGCCAACATCAAATACCTCTGGCTGACTAAGTTTGCAGATAATTGCAAACTAGGTGCAGACATAGAATCCCCTAAAGACAAATATCCTCCAAGAAGATCTGAAAGACCAACAACTGGTGCCAGAGCCATGGTCTAAAACTTAATGCCAAGAAATCCATAGTACCCACCTTTGGGAAGACTACTAATCCTGGAACCACAACATTAATAACTCCCCTAAGAGCAGACCCAGTGGTCACTAATGTGGTCTTTGATCATGTGTCTACAGTAGTAAGGAAATCACTCAATGTTGCACAACTTTTAAAGTGTATGACATCTAGGTCCAGGGATGTCACTGTTCTGCCTGTACTTGGCCCTCTTCAAACCAAGCATTGAGTACAACGTCCCTTTTGGTATATACCTGACCAGGCATATGCAACTGGAAGATTACAGGGCATAAAAAACATGTCCTACCCAGACCAGCTCAATTCCATATCCCTGTACTCAGTCTCCTATAGTCTGAGAGGCGAACTATGCCTACCTGACAAAGTATCCTCTGATCCCTCTCTGATGAACCTGTTGCAGATCTGCAAACAATCATCATCAGAAATATGAAAACTCATGAAAGGACATCCCAGCGGCGTAGAACACCAGACAACAGTTTAATGATACAAAAACCAGAACAGATACACAGTAAAGTTAAGCACTTTTCGTCTGGTAGATTCACCGGACTTCTTCAGACAAACAAAAGCAAGCACACTATTTAAAACCCAAGTAACTCATTCCTTTCCCTAGTATAACCAATCGGAATGCAGTAACAATTGGCAATTAATACCTTAAGAGTACATGCTGAAAGTTTTCCACAGGTTTAAAATTACAATTAAATACATACTTAAATTGCAGTCGAATACAAATTAGTCTTACTAAACTGCGGTGGTGGTGCTGCGGTAGCGCTGTCACCTCACAGTAAGATGTTGTCCCGTTCGATTTTCAGCTAGAGCGTCTTCTGTCTGGAGACATGCATGAATGGGCGTACCTTTGTTGAAGGTTGTGCGTCAGGGCTGGCAACTCGGCACGTAAAAATCTACTGCCCATCATTAGCGAACCGGAGTTCCGCTGTGGCGACCCCTAACCGGGAAAAGCCGAAAGACGCAATAACATAAGTAACCCTCTCTCCTATTGATATTTGTTTGTGTCTTTCGGCTTTTCCCAGTTAGGGGTCGCCACAGCGGAACTCCGGTCCGCTGATTGGCAGTAGATTTTTACGTACTGGCTTACCGGGCCTAATGCACAACCTTCAACGAAGGAACGCCCATTCACACATGTCGCTATATGGAAGACGCTCTGAGAATCGAATGGGCAACGTCTAACTGTGAGGCGACAACGCTACCGCAGCACCACCACCGCAGTATCCTCTCTCCTATTGATATAAAGTATAAAATAAAATAAGACAGTTCATACCCCTAATTTGCTGGTTAAAAATAGAAAATAATAATAAAAAATAATAAAAAGTAGATAAAACGGATGGTAAACAAAATAAAGTTAGCACAGAGTACATATAAATTTTGGTTTCACTCTGTATAAGCCTACCTTATGAATGCTTTATTAATCAATAGAATCTAAAAAAAAAATCACACACAAGAATGACCAAAAAAGGAGGCCATATAAATGATAATAACTAAACATGTGAGTAAACGTTAATCTTGTGCTACTAAATGTGCATAAACATCTTAAGGTATACAAAACAAATGGACTTTACTTCTAAACATAACCCTCTATCTAGTGAGACCTCTCAATTTCAATATACTTGAAATCGACACAACCTCATTGAATCCTGGCCTCCTGCTGGAATCAAGACCCAGTTGCCACAACACCTCCTCTCTCTCAAGTTGTAAACTCACACCACCTCCACTGTTGTCCCTTACTAATTGGTCTATGACCCTAAATTTGAAAATGTGACCCGGGTTACTACCGCAATGCCTTGCTAGAGTGCTTTCATTTTTTACTTTAGCTATACTGAGGGTATGTTCGTAAACCCTCTCTCTTAGTTTTCCGTCAGTCTTGCCAACATAAAAGGCAGGGCAAGACTGGCATTGAGCCAGGTAGAAAGACCTGGTGTTACAGTTGTACCTCCCATAGACGGTGAAAGTTTCACCTCAATAATAAAAGAGGAGCCCGCAGACGTATCTACACATGCTGCAAGCCTCACACTTGTACATACCAGGTGTATGCACAAAAACTTTCCTAGCCTGTTCAACCAATGCTTTCAAGTTCTTACCCTTCTTGAAGATAACTAAAGGTTTCACAGCCAACTTAGACACAAGTTCTTCCTCCATGGAAAAAATTCTCCAGTTCTTTGATATAATGTTTCTTACAGAACAAGCATCACTGCTTAAATGGGATATAAAACTCTTGCCATAATCCATCAACTGGGGGGCTCTATCAATGGTGGTGTCCAAGGTGGGATCAAGATTGGTACTGAATCCCTCAATATTAGTTACCCCACTAGGTGTACTTAAAATGGGTTTGTATACCCCTTTGGACCTCTTCTCCTGTACTTCACTAATAATAGCTTCAACAAAGTCACCTGGATACCTATTTATAAACATGAGCCTCAACACTTCACATTCGTCTTGTAAGTGTGTTTCCAAGGTGGTCATCCTAGCCGCACGAACTATCTGGTCCTTAACCACCGACTTTTTCTGGTGGAGAGGGTGGGAAATGGTGAAGTGTAACATGGTATTAGAATAAGTTTCTTTAACGTGAATACCAGCTGTATAACATCCTAAACCGTAATCCTTCACCAACAAGACATCCAAATAAGTTATACTATTGTCCCTGAAAGAACTAGTGAATTTTAGGAAGTCAGTCGTTGAATTAAGCACATTAACCAGTTCGTTAGCAGCTCGGACGTCACCCCTAAACAACATAAACACATCATCCAGGAACCTTGTGTAAAAACAGATGTTCTTCATAATCTCCTGATTATTAAAGACGTAGTGGACTTCCCAGTGGGCCATCATTAGGTTAGCCACACTGGCTCCACAAGGGGAGCCCATTGCTACCACCACTTCTTGTAAGTAAAACTCACCATCAAAGGTTACAAAGTTCTTACCCAAAATTAGGTCTAGAAGTTCCTCTACTGTTCTGATCTCAGTATCCGGAGCCCTGTGATGCCTCATCCTCTCAACCACCCATTCAATCCCTATGTCATGGGGTATAGAGAAGTACAGGTCGACTATGTCAACTGTTAAAAAATTGACTTCTATCTCGAAAGTCATAATGTTGATAGCTGTTGAAAACAACCAAGAGTCCTTACATATGTGTTTCTCTTTAGAGACATATCTCTTCAAAATGTTATCCACATATTTCGCATTAGTGTAATTGATGGATTGCCTAGCATTCACCAGGGCCCGCATGGGGGAGGGGTCTTCGACACTCTTATGCAACTTAGGTACTCCAAAAAGACTCGGAACCCTAGGAGACAGTACCATTAAGTAATCCTGAGTGGGTTTTGTCTATTAGACCTTCGATGAAAAGGTCATCTAAATAAGAGGAGATGCCCCTGTGTGCTCTGTTTACTTCATTAATACTAGATCTTCTGTAAAGAAGACCATCCAACACCTTCCTCATTCATACATTATAATCAGAAGTGTCCATTATTACGAGGCCCCCTCCCCATCAGGTTTCAACACCCGAAGGGGTAAGGATCTCATCATCAGAAATATGGCCTCATCTGGGGACCTAAACCTCATCTGAAACATATACCAGACATGTTGGATGGACAGATGTGCATCTCAAAAACTCCCTTTCTGTCGAACAAATTTCCTGTCCCTGTGGAGTGGGGCTCTGCTCTAACTCAATTCAAGTGCATCTTAGACGACTGGATGGGGAATTGGAAATTTAACCATGGTCTGGCACCTATGTGTCTACTAGACAGAGGCAGCCTTTAAATGTTTGCTCACACAAGCCCAAACCTACATTCACCCCCAAAGAGAACTCTAGGGTATCAGACCTTGTCAGATATATTGGGGAAGCATGGCTAGGCTTAAAAAGGACACATTGCATCGTCAGCCTAATAATGAATTATGAACCTACAAAAACAGAGCTGTGTAAACAAACTTACCATAAAAACTGATGTTCGAATGATAAGGCTGTTGGTTCTTTTTGGCTTAAGCATCCATTTGGTCAAAGTAACCAGAGAAGGGTATTGGTTGACCAAGTCATCAGTCTGGGTTTCCAAGGCTAAGGAAAATAAAGCATCTCCCTCCATACCTGCAACACAAATGTCAGAAGCTGATATCTTCAAAGCAATTTCAGACATGACTGACACTGATGTCATGGAAGTGAGCAATAGGTTTGAAACCAAGGCAGCCTCTTAAAGGGTCATGCTGGAGGATTCAGTCCAAGTCGTCGCTGGCCAGGGGGCTGTAAAAGTGCCTTATCAGAATCATTGGTAGACTTTGTAGAGTGAGCCAAGACATTGTCCACATCTTCAGTGTCTTTGTATTTTTGTCTCTCTTGGGTTTTTTTTTTTTGGGGGGGGGGGCAGTGTTGGAAGCTAGAGATTGCAAAGATGTCTAGGGAATTGAAACAGAGGACTCCATTTGAGTGGCTAGGAATTCGGACTGGTGTTTAAGGGTCTTCACTCATCTGGCAAAATCAGGACAATTAGAGAGGTTGTGCTGAGGCCCCAAACAGAACAGCATGAAAATCTGTATGTCGGACATGATTCTCACTCTAACTTTTTAAAATATTAATGCAGAAGAGGAAAACCTCAACAGGGTACTTATTTGACTGGAGGAATAGAAACTCTGTAAAAAACAAGCTAACCAATGGACTGCAGGCATACTGTATTAAATGGTAAAATGAATTGGACTGCATAGCTATAAAGAACAGAAGATGGCGCCAGCAGACTACCTTCTTTACCCTGACATCCAGACTCCAGTCTCAGGCATCTGTCAGATAGGGATGATGTAAAGTCTGAGGAAATCAGGCCAGTCACAGGCTTCTACAAGGCAGGAAGACCCAAGAACCAGAACTGCAGCCAACACAGACTTTGAAGAACATCTACTGTTGCCTGGATAAAAAAGGAATCATGAAAATGATCTTGGGGAAGTCTTTCTGAATCTTCAGAAGAACAATGGATAACAGTGGAAGCTGTTTTCCAGGCCTTCTTGCAAGGAGTCTTGGAGCAGAATCTTGCCAGCTGAGGCAAAAAGGTCTAACTTGAGGAACTCCAAAAGATGGATCAATTCTTGGAAGACCTCCTGATCTAGTTTCTGTTAGCAAGTGTCTGCCCTTCTCTTGATTAGCTTGTCTGCAACACAATTTTGCTCTGACGGACATATGCAGGATGCTTGTAGAGTGAGACTGTGCTGTAAAGCTATATCCCAAGCTAACATGGCTAGTCTGCAAAGGGGGGTATGACTAGGTTCCCACTTGCCTGTTGATGTACCACATGACTGTGGTGCTAACACAACTTGATGGGGTCCCAGGAACCAAAGATAGTTGCAGAGAATGGAGTGCCTTGATCAGGGCAAGCATCTCTTTTATATTACGTACTTGCACCTGTCCTTTGTATACCACACACCTTGCACTTTTATTTCTCCTGAAACTACTCCCAAAGCAAAATTTGAGGTGGCTGTGGTGACTGCTTTGGAACAAGGAGGGAGAAGGGGAAACCTGCATTTAAGGGTACTTTCTGTCATTGCCAAATGGTTTTCTCTCTGAAAAACCTCAGCAGTGGAATTTGAAAGAACAAAGGATGTTGATGCTGGGACATGAGACTTCACATACCATTGCATCTTTCTCATGTGGAGTCTTATCAGGTGTATCATGAGAATCACAGACGCCACTAGACTAAAAATCCTGGGGTATTCCCTTTTCAGTGAGCAATGTCCAGCTGGAAAACCTTAGAAATGGATCTAGATACAGATCTATTTTCTCCTGTGGAAGAAAAGCTCTTTGAACTAATGTGTGTAGCTTACACCCCAGGAATACAGCCCTGTGTGAATAAATCAAAAAAGACTTGAATGTTCTCTTGGAATCCCAGCCTGCGTAAGGGATCTCTCACCCCAGTGAGAAATTCCGGATACTCTGAAAGACTCCACAAAGATAAGCAAGTCATCTAAATATGGAAAATGTGGTCACATCGTAGCCTGCAATGAGCTATAACTGGAGCGAGACACTTCATGAACACTTTTGGTACAGTGCATAGTCCAATTGGTAAGGCAGACAAATCCAGACACAACCAAAGGAAAAGCCTGAAATCTGGATGAATTGGAATGTGATGGGCATCTAGTGTTTATAGGAAACTTGAATGATGGAGACGTAAACAGGTTGCAAAGTGATATTTTGAATTTGGGCATCACAAACAGGTTTAGGAAAGAAAGAACCAGAAAGTACAGTTGTGTACCTACCAGAAATGTAGATGTTAGAGTGTATTCACTGTTGCAGTCATTACACTTGGGTTATCCTGCTGGCAGGCTACCCACAGTCGGCCTGAAAACCAAAGTCCTGGTCCAGCGTCGGCTGCTGTCACCTCTTCCCTGACATCAGTGCGCCAAGGGTATATAAGATGCAGCCGACGCCATTTTTTTCAGTTTTTCTTGCCCCAGATGTCAGGTGCCCTCAAAAGGGTAGGCTAAAAACATTGCTTATAAAAGGCATACACTAAAATAAACAATACCTTCATCTACAAGCAAATACACCACATATGTTGTATAGAATAGATAAGTACAGATAAGTCCCAGCAAAGAAAGGGGGATGGTGGGTGGGTAACCTGGACTGCAACAGTGAATACACTCTAACATCTACATTTATGGTAGGTACACAACTGTACTATGTTCATTGTGTTTCACTGTTGCAGTCATTACACTTGGGTTGAATCCCAAAGCTGAGGTTGGGCGGCTGGGTCTAAATAGAATAAGGAATGGCTATGAGGCCCTGCAGAACTGCAGTGGCAAAGCCTGCTCTGGATTTAGAGTAAAGAGGTAAGTGGTAGTGCTTGGTAAAAGTGTGCACTGAACTCCAAGTTCTAGCCTCCAAAATTTCCTTGGTTGGTACTCCTCTGAGAAAGGCTGCTGATGTGGCTGCTGCCGTGGTCGAATGTGGCCTAATGTCCTTAGGCACTGATTTGCCATGCTGTGCATAGCAGAAACAAATGCAGTGTCCTATCCATTTTGAAATAGTCTGCTTTGAGATAGCCTTTCCTTGTGATCCTGCAGCATATGCCACAAAAAGTTTCTCAGTCTTTCTGAAAGCTTTAGTTTTGTCCAGGTAGAAGTGTAGCTGTCTGTGTATGTCCAAAGAATGTAGAAGTCTCTCCCCTTTATTCTGGGGATTTGGGTAAAAAGTAGGCAAATGAATGGTTTGGTTAAGAGCCACACTGGATACTACCTTTGGCATTGGATTTGTCCTTAGAGAAACTCTGTCCGGATGGAAAATGATAAAAGGTTACACTGCAATTAATGCTTGTAACTCTGAGACTCTTCTTGCTGAAGTTATTGCTAGGAGCAGAGCTGTTTTCCATGGTAAGAATTTTATCTCAGCTGTATTGGCTGGCTCAAAAGGAGGCAGTGTGAGCTTTTCCAAGACAAAATTGAGGTCCCATGTAGGTATTGGTGCTCTCCTTGGGGGTCTTATGTTTTTGGCCCCTCTGAGGTACTGCCTTAGCAGTGGATGTGAAAAAAATAGGAGGCCCCGTATTGTAATGAGCTGAAATGGCAGAGGCATGGATCTTAATTGATGAGGATAGGCCTTTGTCCAGCATTTCAGTTAGGTATTGTAAAATCTGAGGAATATTTGGAACAAGTGGTTCAATTCCTTGTGCCTGATTCCAAGCACAGAATCTCTTCCATTTTTCTGCATAAGATTTTCTGGTGCTGGGCCTCCTGGCTTCCAAAATGACATCCATAACTGCATTAGAGAGAGGTGTGTTCTGAGTGGTTATATTATTCGCCATGCAGCCAGATTTAAGGTTCTGAGTTGGCTGTGCAAGATATGATTGTTTTCTTGGGTCAGAAGATGAGGAATTTGAGGTAAAGCCCAGGCTGGGCCTTGAGACAAGCTCTTTAGGATTGGGTACCAGTGCTGGCGTGGCCAGTCTGAGGCAATCAGAATAATTTTCGGCTTCTCTTGTCTAACCTTTAGGAGTACCTTGGGAAGGAGAGGCAGTGGAGGAAAAGCATAAACTGTCAGGGTTTTCCAGATGAATGATAGAGCATCCACCTTCCATATGCTTGTGTGTGATAAGTCCTTGTGCAGAATCTCTGTAGTTGGCAGTTGTGAGGGGAGGCAAATAGATTTATGTCTGTGCATCCCCATTTCCTTATCATCATGCTGTAGACTTGTGGATCTAGTTTCCACTCGTGAGGGCCCATGAGGTTTCTGCTTAGTTCGTCTGCCAGAGTATTTGTCTTTCCTGGCAGGAATTGTGCCTGCAGATGTACTTGATAGGTCAATGCTGTGTTCCACAAAGTCATGGCTTGCCTGCAGAGGGGGTAGGAATGTGTGCCCCCTTGCTTGTTTATGTACCACATGACTGTAGTACTGTCCGTCTTTAGCAATAGTTGTCCTGGATGAAGTAGATCCTTGAAGGCTGTCAAGGCAATCTGTAGAGCTAGCATCTCTTTTTGATTGATATGAAGATGCATTTGGCTTGTGGGCCACGTGCCCTGAATACATTTTCCCGCCATGTGTGCCCCCCAGGCATAATCCGATGCATCTGTTGTTAGTGTCTGCCTCGCTGTGGGTAAAGTGAATGGCTGTCCCTTGTGGTGACAGGCCAGTGCCCACCATTGAAACTCTTGTTGCAGGCAGGGAATAAGAGTAATTGTTTCCAGGCTATGGCAATGTTGAGTCCAAACACTTTTTAGATACCATTGTAGCTTCCTCATATGCAGTCTTGCATATGGAATTAGCAGGATGCAGGATGCCATGAAGCCCAAAGCCTGCAGAATTTTTGTTGCAGGTAACTGGGTTTTTGTTGCCATCATTTGGAAGTAATGAGTCAGTTGCCTTTGTTTGCCTGGTGTGAGATAAGCCATCTGGGCAGTTGTATTTAAGCTTGCACCCAGGAACATTATCTCTTGAGAGGGCACTAGTTTTGACTTCTTTTTGTTTACTGTGTACCCTAGGCAAATTAGTAATCTTTTTACAAATGCCAGATGCTTTAGTAGAATGTCCTTGCTCTCTGCTTAAATAAGGCAGTCGTCCAAGTAGGGATATATGTGAATTCCTTTTTGTCTGCAAAATGCAATTACTGGTGCCAGGCATTTTGTGAAGACCCTGGGCGCAGTAGATAAGCCAAAGGGCAGTGCAGAGAATTGGTAGTGCATTGAGCTAGCTGTGAATCTGAGGTATCTTCTGCAAGATTGTCTGATTGGGACATGCAGGTATGCCGCTTTGAGGTCCAAAGTTATGAGCCAAGCCTTCTTGCCCAACATGGGTAGAAGTTGCTGCAGTGTCAACATTTTGAATTTTGGAATGTCCAGAAAAGTATTTAGAGTAGACAGGTCCAGTATTGGTCTCCAGGCTTTGTCCTTTCTGGGTACCAAGAAAAGTCGTGAGTAAAATCCTTGCCCCTGTTCTTGCTGTGGTACTCTTTGAATAGCCCTCATGTCCATGAGGGATGTAATTTGCTTTTGTGCCTCTGCCCATTGATTGTGTGGCAGGTCTGGCATACCTTTTGCCCTTGGGAGGGTGTGAAAGTGGAACCTGTAGCCCTGAGAAACAATATTCAGTACCCATTTGTCCTGGGTGATCATGTGCCAATTTTGTGAGAAAAGTGCTAGTTTTCCCCCTAAGGATGCTGCCAAAAGGTAAGCGCTTGGCATTGGTAGTGGGAAGTCATTGGGACTGTTTCCTATATGGTTGTGATTGTCTTCTCCGCCTTTGGAGGCTGAAGCACCCCATTGTTTAGGCCTGTATGAGCCCTGGGGCTGAGATCTGCCTCTAGGGTGTCTGTATCTGCCTCTTTGTGGCCTGACACTGGAAAGGACCAATTTTTAGAAGGCCAGTTCCTGCTAAATCTGGGAGGCTGAACCTGTAAGAAATCCTTTACTGTCTGCATTGATTTCACTTTATCCTCCATTTTCTTTAACACCTCTTCTGCCTTAACACCAAACAAAGTATCATGCTGTAATGGAGCATCCAATAATTTTGCTTTAACATGATCAGGCAGACTCTGTTCCTTTAACCAAGAATGTCTTTGAATGACAGAGCCTGTAACTGCTGCCCTGCAAGAAGCCTCTAGTGAATCAAAACCACATTGCAAAGTATGGTTTCCCACTTGTTCAGCTGCGTGCAATAAATCCTGCATTTGCTTGTTTTCAGGACATTCAGAGTTTGTCAGCATTTTCTGTTTCAGCAGAGACATTGGGTACTGCTGATATTTAAGCATGTGAAACTGGCAGTTTAAAGCCCTTACAGCTAAAGTAGCAGAGGTGTAAACTTTCTTCCCCCATCTGTCCAGTGCTCTAGAATCCCTATCAGAGGGAACAGGGTTTCTTGCAGTGGAAGCCTTGACCCCTTTGGGACCCTGAGATATGGTTTCTGGGTCAGCAGCAGGGTTTTTATAAAGAAATTTATGTGAATCTGGAACCCTGTAGTACCTATCTGGCTGAACTGGTGCAGGGGGTAAAGAATCAGGAGACAGACTGGACTCAGAAAATACATCTACAATGTCTAGCACGGGAGGAATAGCAAGAGGTCTGTGTTGAGGCAATAAAAGAAAGTCTCTGAGCCTTTTCTTGGATTCTGAATAATCCTGGCTCTCCCAGTGGAAATGCTCCCTCATGGTGTGCAGAGTTTCCCAAAAAGAGTAGTCCTCAGGAGGAGAGGCTGAAGGGATAGATTCTTCAGCATCAGAGTCCTCATAGGGAGGAAGAGAATATCCCTGTTCTGAAGAGGAATCAGATGAAATATAAACCTGGTCAGAGGAGTCATAGTCAGTGTCTTGCCTAGGCCTTTTATCAGGAGGGGGATGGGAACCCCTGATCAAAGTAATTAGGTCCTCGGCCATTTTAATCATCTGTTTCTTAGGCATGGATGACTGTCCAGGAGAATGCTGTACTTGTTTCTTTGTCTTTAAAGGTGTTTTAGACTTTGCCTTGGCTGCTGAAGTGGTCTTGATAGTAAGCTGTGTAGGTCTGAAAACACCCTAAGAAGCCGATGCCTGTTCAGCGGCTCCAGACCCATCTGAGGGAATAGTTTCCGTAGGCCCAATACCTTGAGTTTCCAGAGGCATAGCTGTCTCCACGTGGGAGTCGGAGGTGGCCTCTGGCTCTGAAGTAGCAGGTGTCAATGGCTGTGAAAGCACCTCACTGAGAACCGGCGACTGGCTTAGAAGAGGCTTCGTCATCAGTTTTGGACATCGGATGCCTGTCCTTTTCTTTATCCTTGCGCTTTTTATGAACTCCGGTCATCGGTTGTTCCGACAGCATTATATAGTTAAACCTTCGGCCAAAATAATGTAAAGTAAAATCGAACCGACGCTTGATAGTGCGTTGGTTAAATCTAGCACAAAACCGACAACTAGCAACGCCATGGTCAGGGCCTAGGCAAGGAATACAGTAAGAATGAAAATCCTTATGAGGTATTTATTTCCCCACAAGAAATACAATTGTTAACTTTTACTGACATCGGTCTGGAGCAAGAAAAAGTTTCCCCAACTGGGTACTTAGCTTTATTGAAGACTTCAGATCTGAAATTCAATTTCGAAAATCTCAGGAGTTGGCCGAACGGCAGTTACGAACTGCTTTTGCCTCGGGCACTGCACGGCAAGAAAGACTGAAGAAAATGGCGTCGGCTGCATCTTATATACCCCTGGTGCACTGATGTCAGGGAAGAGGCGACAGCAACCAACGCCGGACCAGGACTTTGGAATTCAGGCCGACTGTGGGTACCCAAGTGTAATGACTGCAACAGTGAAACACGATGAACATCAGGTCTTCAAGCACCTTCTTTGGCACTGAAAACATCTTCAAATAAAATTAATTCCTACCAGCGAAGGGAGTACTGGTTCTATCACTCCTTAGGGCAACATGAGATGGACAGGTGGAAATAATAGAGCCTGGTCTGGAAGATAAGGAATTACCTCAGGAAATGGAGTAATTTCCTCCTAGTGCCATCTGTAACATTTATGAATGATGTTCAAAATCCAGTTGTCTGAAACTGTTGCCAAAGAGAAACATGGAGATTCAGACTTTCTGAAAGAAAAAAAAAAGGGGCTGCCAGGAGAAATAAAGTTTCTTAGTCATTCTGACTTACTAGACTATCCATGGCTTTGGGAGGCTCCAGAATTCTTCTTGGAACCCCCTCTGCCATTTCTTCTTAAATGTCTGTTCACCTGCATTTTGTTGATGCTGTTTATTTTGTTTGTTACTGAAATTGGTTGAGGAGTTAGATAATCCCTTGGAAAACTGGAAAATCTGATTACCTAAATGTGGAAAATCAAAACAATTTCCCACTTTTTGATCAAATCTTTTATCCGAATTTGGTAATACAGAATTACAAAAATGTTGTAAAATGGTAACCACAGAATAAATAATGGAAGACCGAATTCCAATGTCGAAATTCCATGCTACCGGTAATGTTTTTGCAGGGGAGCAAGCACCCCGCACCCTCCCATCCCCCCTGCATTGCATTACAGTGAGGAAAAGGGTACATTTTCCAATCCCCACTGAAGTGCCATCTGTTAACAGAACGTCAATCCCATATTAGAGAATACCCACAACCATTCACTAACAATGACTTGAACATTTCTGGATTAGCATTATGGAAACTGGAAAAAGTACAGTTGTGTGCACTTAACATACATGTAGATGTTAGAGTGTATTCACTGTTGCAGTCATCACATTTGGGTTATCTGCCTGCAGGTAGCCCTCAGCTGGCCTGAATACCAGTCTTCGGCTTTCTGCATCAGATGCTGTTGCTTCTTCCTCGACGTCAGGTCGTCAGGGGTATAAAACATGCATCCATTACATCAGTTTTTCTTGCCCCAGATGTTATGTGACCCACAATAGGAAGCAATTAAATGGTATGGTAAACCCCCATTAAAAAGGAAATACACATGAAAAAATAAATAAATATATCAAGACGGAAAGGTAGAGCCAAGAGAAGTCAGGGGGCTGGAGGGAGGGTAACCTGGACTGCAACAGTGAATACACTCAAACATCCACATTTATGTTAAGTGTACACAACTGTACTATGTTCTTCGTGTTTCACTGTTGTAGTCATCACATTTGGGTTGATTCCCAAAGCTAAGGAAGGGATGAGGAAGTTAAAGAGCATTAGGGCCAGCTATTAAGCCCTGCAAGACTACAGTGGCAAATCCAGCTCTGGATCTGGAAAAGATAGGCATGTGGTAATGCTTGGTGAAGATATGTACAGAGCTCCAGGTAGCAGCTTCTAGGATGCCCCTGGTAGGGACTCCTCTGAGAAATGCCGCAGAGGTAGATGCAGCACTGGTGGAATGTGATTATATCCCCTGTGGGGTAGGTTTTCCATGGTGCTTTTAGCAGAAATGAATGCAATGGGCTATCCATTTGGAAATGGTTTACTTTGAAATGACCTTCCCCTCTGCCCCTGCAGCAAAGCTAACTAGCAGCTGTTCAGATTTTCTGATAGGCTTAGTCCTGTTCAAATAGAATCTAAGTTGTCTGTGCACGTCCAGAGTGTGCAGTATTCGTTCCCCTTTGTTTTGTGGATTAGGGAAAAAAGTAGGCAAATGAATGGACTGATTTAGGGCCACAGTAGACACCACCTTGGGCATTAAGGAAGGATTAGTCCTGAGGGGAACCCTGTCCGCATGGAAGATAATGAAGGGTTCCACTGCCATGAGGGCCTGTAATTCAGACACTCTTCTTGCTGAAGTGATGGCTAGAAGGAAGGCTGTTTTCCAAAAAAGGAATTTCAACTCTGCTGTAGCAGCTGGCTCAAAGGGGGAAAGAGTGAGCTTTTCCAATACAAAGTTAAGGTCCCAGGCTGGAGTGGGAGCTCTCCTGGGGGGGTCAAATCTTTTGCCCCTCTAAGGAATTGCTTTAGCAAGGGGTGAGAGAAGAGGGGTGGCTCAGTATTATGTGCTGAAATGGCAGAGGAATGAATTTTAATTGACGAGAAGGATAGGCTCTTGTGGAGCATTTCTGTTAAGTACTGTAGAATATGAGGTAAGCTGGGCACCGTTATGCCCATCCCCTGAACCTGGCTCCAGGAAAGCACAGTTGTGTACACTTACCATTATTCACTGTTGCAGTCATTACATTTGGGTAATCCTGCTGGCAGGTTGCCCTCAGTCGGCCTGAATTCCAAAGTCTTGGGTCTTGCGTCAGCTGCTGTCACCCCTTCCCTGATGTCAGGTCGTCAGGGGTATTAAAAAAAGGAGCCGACGCCATTTTCTTCAGTTTTTTTTGCCCCAGATGTCAGGTGCCCCCTAAAAGGGTAGCCAAAATTTATATATATATATATATATATATATATATATATATATATATATATATATATATATCTATATCTAAATAAATATAAAATTACATGCACCAATATAAACTTGACCTTCATCTACAAGCAAATACATCACACAGGTTGTAAAAATCAGAGAAGGAAACATAAGTTCAGGCAGAAAAAAGGGGGATGGCAGATGGGTAACCTCGACTGCAACACTGAATACACTCAGACATCTACATTTATGGTAAGTGTACACAACTGTACTATGCTCTTCGTGTTTCACTGTTGCAGTCATGGGTAACCTCGACTGCAACACTGAATACACTCAGACATCTACATTTATGGTAAGTGTACACAACTGTACTATGCTCTTCGTGTTTCACTGTTGCAGTCATTACATTTGGGTAGAGTCCCAAAGCTATGGTTGGGAGGCTGGAGCTAAACAGTATTAGGAGCGGCTATGAGGCCCTGCAGAACTGCAGTGGCAAAGCCTGCCCTGGATTTAGGGTAGAGTGGCAGATGATAGTGCTTTGTAAAGGTGTGCACTGAACTCCAAGTAGCAGCCTCTAAAATGTCTTTGGTAGGTACTCCCCTGAGAAAGGCTGCTGAAGTGGCTGCAGCTCTTGTTGAATGTGGCCTAATGCCCTTAGGCACTGGCCTGCCATGTTGAAAATAGCAAAAACGAATGCAGTGGCCTATCCACTTTGAAATAGTCAGCTTTGAGATAGCCTTTCCTTGTGATCCTGCAGCATATGCCACTAGTAATTGCTCTGTGTTCCTGAAAGCTTTGGTTCTGTCCAAGTAGAATCTAGGCTGTGTACGACCAAGGAATGCAGAATTCTCTCCCCCTTCATCTGTGGATTTGGATAAAAAGTTGGCAGATGAATGGTTTAGTTAAGAGCCACACTGGACACCACCTTAGGCATAAATGTCGGGTTTGTCCTCAGAGAAAGCCTGTCTGGATAAAACATGATAAAAGGTTCCACAGCCATGAGTGCCTATAGCTCTGAAACTCGTCTTGCAGAAGTTATTGCTAGGAGCAGAGCTGTTTTCCAAAATAAAAACTTTATATCAGCAGCTGGCTCAAAAGGAGGCAGGGTGAGTTTTTCCAAGACATAGTTGAGGACACATACAGGTATTGGTGATCTCCTTGGAGGCCTTAAATTTTTGGCTCCTCTGAGGTACTGCTTTAATAAACGATGAGAAAAGATTGGTGGCTCTGTATTGTAATGAGCCGAAATGGCAGAGGCATGAATTTTAATTGTTGAAAAAGATAGGCCGTTGTCCAGCATCTCAGTTAAGTATTGCAAAATCTGAGGAATATTTGGTACAGCTGTAGCAGTTCCTTGTGCCTGGTTCCAAGCACAGAATCTCTTCCATTTTCCAGCATAAGATTTTCTAGTACTAGGCCTTCTGGCTTCCAAAATGACGTCCATCACAGCTTTACTGAGAGGTGTGTTTTGTATCACTACATTATCCGCCATGCTGCCAGGTTTAAATTCCTGAGTTGGCTGTGTAGGATCTGATCGTTTTGCAGGGACAGTAGATGAGGTATTTGAGGCAAGGTCAAGCTGGGCATTGAGACAAGTTCCTTAGTATTGGATACCAGTACTGGCGGGGCCAGTCTGGGACAATCAGTATAGTCTTTGGCTTCTCCTGTCTGACCTTTAGGAGTACCTTGGGGAGTAGAGGCAGAGGGGGAAAGGCATATACTGATAGGCTTTTCCAGCTGAAAGATAGGGCCGTCCACTTTCCATGCTTTTGATAAATGCTTGTGCAGAATCTTTTTAGTTGGTAGTTGTGAGGGGAGGCAAATAGATCTATGTCCGGGCATCCCCATTTCTTTGTTATCATGCTGAAGACTTGTGGATCCAGTTGCCACTCGTGGGGATCCATGAGGTTTCTGCTTAGTTCGTCTGCCAGAGTATTTTTCCTTCCTGGCAGGAATTGTGCCTGCAGCTCTACTTGGTAAGTCAATGCTGTGTCCCACAAAGTCATGGCTAGTCTGCAAAGGGGGTAAGAATGTGTGCCCCCTGCTTGTTTATATACCACATGACCGTGGTGTTGTCTGTCTTTATCAGTAGTTATCCTGGATGAAGTAGGTCCTTGAAGACTGTCAGGGCATTTTGAACAGCTAGCATCTCTTTTTGATTGATATGTAGATGCATTTGGTTAGAGGTCCATGTGCATTGAATGCATCTTCCTGCCATGTGGGCCCCCCAGGCATAATCTGAAGCATCCGTTTTTAGTGTCTGCCTGACTGGGGGTAATGTGAATGGTTGTCCCTTGTTTTGGTGGCAAGCCATTGCCCACCATCGACACTCCTGTTGAGGCAGGGAATGAGAGTAATCATAGTTTCCAGGCTCTGGCAATGTTGAGTCCAAACACTTTTTAGGTACCATTGAAATTTCCTCATATGCAGTCTTGCATATGGAATTAGTAGGATGCAGGATGCCATGAAGCCCAAAGCCTGCAGAATTTTTCTTGCAGATAACTGGGCCTTTGATACCAACATTTTGAAATAGGTAGTCAGTTGCCTTTGTCTGGTGTGAGATAAGCCATCTGGGCAGTTGTATTTAAGCTTGCACCCAGGAATATTATCTCTTGAGAGGGTACTAGTTTTGATTTCTTTTCGTTGACTGTGTACCCTAGGCATGTTAGAAGTCTTTTCACAAATGCCAGATGCTGTAGAAGAATGTCCTTGTTCTCTGCTTGAATTAGACAGTCGTCCAAGTAAGGATATATTTGTATTCCTCTTTGTCTGCAGTCTGCAATTACTGGTGCCAGGCACTTTGTAAAGACCCTGGGCACAGCAGATAAGCCAAAGGGCAGTGCAGAGAATTGGTATTGCATTGAGCCAGCCTTGAATCTGAGGAAACTTCTGCATATTTGCCTGATTGGAACATGCATGTATGCCTCTTTTAGGTCTAAAGTCACAAGCCAAGCGTTCTTGCCCAGCATGGGTAGAAGCTGCTGCAAAGTCAACATCTTGAATTTTGGTATATCCAGGAATGTGTTCAGAATAGATAGGTCCAGTACTGGCCTCCAGGCTTTGTCCTTTCTGGGTACCAAGAACAGTCTTGAGTAAAATCCTTGTCCCTGCTCTTGCTTTGGTACTTGTTGAATGGCCCCCATGTCCATGAGGGATGAGACTTGTTTTTGTGCCTCTGCCCACTGATTTTTTGGCAGATCTGGCCAGCTGTTTGCCTTTGGCCGAGTATGGAAATGGAACCTGTAGCCTTGTGATACAATATTTAGAAACCCACTTGTCCTGGGTTATAATGTGCCAATTTTGAGAAAAAAAGTGCTAATTTTTCCCCTAAGGGTGCTGCCAGGAGATAAGTGCTTGGTACAGGCAGGGGGAAGTTATTGGGACCGTTTCCTGTATGGTTGTGATTAGTCTTCTCCAACTTTGGAGGTAGAAGCACCCCATTGCTTTGACCTGTATGAACCTTGCACCTAGGATCTGCCCCTTTGAGGTCTGTCTGACACAGGAAAGGACCAATTCTTTGTAGGCCAGTGTCTACTAAACCTAGGTGGCTGCACTTGTAAAAAATCTTTGACCGTTTGTATAGATTTAGCTTTTTCCTCCATTTTCTTTAACACCTCTTCTGCCTTAACACCAAACAAGGTATCATGCTGTAAAGGTGCATCTAATAATTTAACTTTGACATGATCAGGCAGATTTTGTTCCTTTAACCAAGCATGCCTCCTAATTACAGAGCCCGTAACTGCGGCCCTGCAGGAGGCCTCTAAAGAATCAAACCCACATTGCAAAGTATGCTTTCCAACTTTTTCAGCTGCAAGCAATAAATCCTGCATTTCCTTGTTTTCTGCACATTCAGAGTTTAACAACATTTTCTGTTTAAGCAATGCCATGACATGTTGCTGATATTTGAGCATATGAAACTGACAGTTTAAGGCCCTTATAGTCAAGGTAGCAGATGTGTAAACCTTTTTTCCCCATCTATCCAGTGCCCTAGAATCTCTGTCAGAGGGGGTAGGGTTTTTTGCAGCGGAAGCTTTAACTCCTTTGGGACCGTGAGAAACAGTTTCTGGGTCTGCAGCAGGGTTTTTAAAAAGGAATTTATGGGAGTCATGAACCCTGTAATATCTCTCAGGCTTAACAGGAGCTTTAGGTAAGGAGTCAGGGTTAAAACTAGACTCTGAAAACACATCTACAATGTCTAACACAGGGGGAATGGCTAGTGGCTTGGGTTGAGGAAGTAAAAGGAAATCGCTGAGCCTCTTTTTAGATTCTGAAAAATCTTGGCACTCCCAGTGGAAATGCTCGCTTATGGTATGTAAGGTTTCCCCAAAATAATAGTCCTCTGGAGGAGAAGCTGAAGGTATAGATTCTTCAGCATCAGAATCCTCATAGGGGGGAAGAGAATATTCCTGATCAGAAGAGGAGTTAGAAGAAATGGAAACCTGATCTGAAGATTCATAGTCAGTCTCTTGCCTAGGCCTCTTAACAGGAGGAGGATGGGAACCCCTGATCAAGGTAATCAAGTCTTCGGCCATTTTGAGCATCTGATTTTTTGGGCATAGAGGCCTGACCACGTGGCTCTTGAGTTTGTTTCTTTGCTTTGGAAGGTGCTTTAGTCTTTGCCTTTGAAGCTGAAGTCAGTTTAATGTAAAGATGTTTAGGTCTGAATACACCCTTAGAAGCCGGTGCCTGCTCAGCGGCTCCGGACCCATCTGAAGGGATAATATCCAAGGCTCCAATACCTTGAGTTTCCAGCAGCATGGCCGACTCCACGTGGGAGTTGGTTGCGGCCTGCAACTCTAAAGTAGCGGGCGGCAGGGGCTGCGAAAGCGCCTCACTTAGGAGAAACTTTGTCGTCTGTTTTGGGCCCCGGTTGTCTCTCTCTTTCCTTTTCTTTGCGTTTCTTGTGAACTCCGGTAGTCGGATGGCTATCCGATGACATTTCTGGATAATTAAATCGGTTTCCAAAATAGTTTAAAGCAAAATCATGCCGGCGCTTAATAGTGCATTGGTTAAATCTTGCACAAAATCGGCAACAAGAAAAGTTGTGATCAGGGCCTAGGCAAGGAATGCAGTAAGAATGAAAATCCTTATGAGGTATTTGCTTCCCACAAGAAATACAATTACTAACTTTTTCTGACATCGGTCTGGAGCAAGAAAAATGTTTCCCCAACGGGGTACTTAGCTTTATTGAAGACTTCGGATATGAAACTCGAACACGAAAATCTCAGGAGTCGGCCGACCGGCACTTGCGAACTGCTTCTGCTTCGGGCACTGTGCGGCAAGAAAGACTGAAGAAAATGGCGTCAGCTGCTTCTTTTATACCCCTGATGACCTGACGTCAGGGAAGGGGCGACAGAAGCCGACGCAGGACCAAGGACTTTGGAATTCAGGCCGACTGAGGGCAACCTGCCAGCAGGATTACCCAAATGTAATGACTGCAACAGTGAAACACGAACATCAGTATCTTTTCCACTTTTCAGCATAGGATTTTCTAGTACTAGGCCTCCTTGCCTCCAGAATGAAATACAGTACCTGCTTAATGAGGGATGCAAGAGGAGAGCTCAAGGAAACAGCCAGGCTGCAAGGTTCAGGGCTTGAAGCTGAGGGTGCAAAATCTGGCCCGCCTGCTAGGACAGCAGGGAAGGGGTCTGAGGCAGGTGCCATGGTTGTAGCAGTGTCATACTGTGCAAGAGGGGGTACACCAGTGCTGGCATGGCCAGTCTGGTGCATGCAGTATTGTCCTTGGCTTGTCCTGTTTGATCTTTAGTAGAACCTTCGAGAGGAGAGGCAGAGGGGGAAAGGCATAAACAGAGAGGCTTTCCCAGGTAAAGGACATGGCATCCACTTTCGAAGCTTGACTATGGGGAGTTCTTGTGCAGAATTTGTTCAACTGGTAGTTCTGAGGGGAGGCAAACAAGTCTACCTCTGGAGTCCCCCATTTGTTCCTCAAGTGGTTGAATATTTTGGGTTCTAGTTTCCATTCGTGTGCATCCATGAGATTTCTGCTTAAGTCTGCCAGTGAATTTAGTTTGCCTGGCAGGAATTGTGCTTGTAGGTGTACTTGGTAGCTCAAGGCTGTGTCCCACACAGCCATGGCTAGTCTGCAGAGAGGGTACGAGTGGGTTCCCCCCTGCTTTTCTATGTACCACATAACTGTGGTGTTGTCTGTCTTTTCCAATAGTTGTCCTGGAAGAGTATGGTCTTTCAAGGCTGTCAGAGCATTCTGTACAACTAACATTTCTTTTTGATCGATATGCAGGTGCATCTGTCTCGGGTTCTGTTTGCCCTGAATGCACTGCCCTGCCATGTGAGCCCCCCATGCATAGTCTGATGCGTCTTTTAGGGTTTGGGTGGCAGGGGGTAGAGTGAAAGGGAGTCTCTTGTTGTGGTAGCAGGCCTCTGCCCACCAAAGGAACTCTGTCTTGATACAAGGAATGATAGAAATCATTGTTTCCAGGTCCTGAGAATGTTGACACCATAGGCTTTTTAGACACCGTTGGAGTTTCCTCATATGCAGTCTTGCATATGGAATTAGTAGAATGCAAGAGGCCATGAACCCCAGAGCTTGCAGTACTTTTCTTGCAGATAGCTGGGGTTTTGTGGCCAATAGTTTGAAGTAGGTTGTCAAATAAACTTGTTTCTCCAGAGTGAGGAATGCCATCTGGGAAGTTGTGTTCAAGCTTGCTCCCAGGAATACATTCTGTTGGCAGGGTACTAGGTAAGATTTCTTTTCACTGATGGTGTACCCCAGTGAGGTTAGAAGTTTCTTTACGAATGCCAGGTGTTGTAATATCAAGTCCTGGCTTTCCGCCTGAATCAGACAATCATCCAAGTATGGGGAAATTTGAATATTTCTCTGCCTGCAAAATGCAATGGCTGGAGCTAGACACTTTGTGAACACCCTGGGTGCAGTACATAAGTCAAAAGGAAGTGCAGACAACTGAAAGTGCATGAAGCCCACCCTAAAACATAGGTATTGTCTGCAGGATCCTTTAATTGGGATGTGCATGTAAGCTTCCTTTAAGAATAGGGTTGCCAACCAGGCATCCTTGGCTAGCATAGGAAGAAGCTGCTGAGTTAGCATTTTGAATTTTGGAACCACCAGGAAGGTGTTGAGAATAGAGAGGTCCAGGATAGGACGCCAGTTGTCTTTTCTGGGTACCAGAAAAAGTCTTGAATAAAAACCTTGTCCCCCTTTGTTCTGCTGGGACAGGATGAATAGCCCTGATACTGAGAAGAGAGAGAACCTGCTGTTGGGCCTCCGCCCATTGATTTGGGGGTAGGTCTGGTCAACCATTTGGGGTTGGTAGTGTGTGGGAAGTGGAATCTGTATCCTTGGGAAACTATGTTTAAAACTCATTTGTCCTGGGTAATGAGTTCCCAGTTTTTTGGATGCAGGGTGAGCTTTCCTCCTAAGGGGAGCAGGTAGTTGAGCAGGGGTTGGAAGGTTTAAGGTTAAGTCATTGTGCCATTTTTCCGTAGGGGAGTGGCTTACTACTTCCCTGCTTTGGAAGTGGGAGCTCCCCCCCACTGCTTAGATTTGTGTGTAGTCTGAGATTGTAGCCTAGGTGGTCTGCTGTTCCTGGGTTTGGAATGAAAATGCCTGGAAGGGACTGGAAAGGACCAGTTCTTTGAAGGCCAATGCCTACTGAATCTGGGAGGATGTACCTGTAGGAAATCTTTAACAGTTTGCATAGATTTAGCTTTTTCCTTCATCCTTTTGAGGATTTCTGCTTTGTTGCCAAAAAGACGGTCTTGGTTTAAGGGAGCATCCAGTAATTCAGCTTTAACATGATCTGGCAAGTTTTGTTCCTTAAGCCAAGCATGCCTTCCAAGTATAGACCCAATGACAGCAGCCTTGCAAGATGTTTCTAAAGCGTCAAAACCACACTGCAAAGTATGTTTACCAACTTATTCTGAAGAATGCATTAAATCTTGCAATTTTTTGTGTTCAGCACAGTCAGGAATCAACATAATTTTCTGTCTAAGTAGTCCCATAATATGCTGCTGATACTTTAACATATGAAACTGGCAAATTAAAGCCCTAATGGCCAAAGTAGCAGAAGTGTATACCTTCTTACCCCCATCTGTCCAAGGCTCTAAAATCTTTATCAGAAGGGGTATGATTTTTGGCAGCAGTAGCCTTAATGCCTTTTGGTCCTTGGGAAATGGTCTCTCGATCCGCAGAAGGATTCTTGAAGAGGAACTTGTGAGAGTCACGTACTCTGTAGCACCTGACAGGTTTTCTGGGAGCTGGAGGTAAAAGTGTCAGGGATAAGGCTAGATTCCAAGAAAGCATCATCTACAATGTCCACTAAGTCTCTTTTTGGACTAAGTAATCCTGGCTTTCCCAGCGGAAATGCTTCCTAAAAGTATGCAAGGTTTCACCGAAAGAAAAATCTTCTGGAGGGGAAGCAGAGGGAATTAAATCCTCTGCATCAGAATCCTCATAAGTAGATAAGGGCAAATTCTGGTAATCATAAGGAGCAGAAATATCAGATTCCTGATCAGAAGAATCAGAAAGAAAATCAGTTCTAGGTCTCTTACAGGGGGAAGGCTTGCTTCCCCTAATTAAGGTAATAAGGTCTTCAGCCATTCTAAGCATTTGTTTTCGAGGCATATGGGCCTGAGCCTGTGGTTTGGTTGTCTGTTTTTTAGGCATAGTGAGAGTTTTTGGCCTGGATGAAAATAATGCCGTTGGTTTAATATGAATGTCTGCAGGCCTGAATACACCCTCAGAAGCCGGTGCCTGCACAGCGGCTCCAGACCCATCCAAGGTAGAGACATCCACAGTTTCCATAGTCGAAGAAGCATCTTGCGGCATACCAGACTCCGAATGGGTTTCAGTAGAGGCCTGTGAATCTAAAGTAGCGGGTATCGGGGGCGGCAAAAGTGCCTCACTGAGTACCGGCGGACTGGCGACTAGTTTAACGGAAGCATCGGCAGTTTTGGACCTATTCGGTCCGTCTCTGTCTTTATCCTTACGTTTTTTGGAAGATTGGTAGTCAGATGGCTCAACGAAGCCATTTCAGAGTACACAGATAGAGTACGAAAGTAATTGGCTGCAAAAATAGCCAGATGATGAATAGTTTGGGCATTGAACAAGGCACAAAACCGACAGCGAGGGACGTCGTGGTCTGGGACTAAACAGGGGATGCAGTAAGAATGAAAATCTCTATGAGGTATTTGCTTTCCACAGGTAAGACAATTGTTAACTTTTACTGACATCGGTTAGAGCAAGAAAAAGGATCCCCAACGAGGTACTTAGCTTTTTTGAAGACTTCGGGTCCGAAACTCGAAAATGAAAATTTCAGGAGTCAGCCGACCGGCACTTGCAAACTGCTTCTGCTTCGGGCACCGCATGGCAAGAAAGACTGATGTAATGGTGTCGGCTGCATGTTTTATACCCCTGACGACCTGACGTCAAGGAAGGAGCGACAGCATCCGATGCAGAAATCCGAAGACTCTGGTATTCAGGCCAGCTGAGGGCTACCTGCAGGCAGATAACCCAAATGTGATGACTGCAACAGTGAAACACAAAGAACATCATGAATTCAGCCATCCCAGTTTCTTATAAGTACCATTCCACATTTTGATAGTAAACCGGAAAAACTTAGAGCCTCACTATATCAGCTTACTCCCGTTCATCACACTTTTTGATCTCCTCTGCCACAGAGGGACCAAAAACTTAATCTCTATAGAAAGGAGAAATTTATTTACTGTTCAAAATTTCATTTTTTTCATCTGGGAGGTTCTGAGAATGGAGCCATGCATACCTCTTCAAAAACAATACCAGTGCCATAGTCCTTAAAATAATGAGGGTCACAAGAACGTTGTATACAATGAGTAGAGTCTTGCACAATAAAAGAAATTAACACTAAAGCAGATTTTTTCTCAAGAAACTGCAGACAAAATATTCCCAATACTTTTACTGAAAGTCAGGACTAGCCTTCGCATTTGAGCCTGAAAATTCAAAATTCTGAAAATCAAAGTTCCAGAAGCGTATAACCCCCCCCCCCCCACAATAATCTTCCAATCCTTACTGGAAATAGCAGGATTGGAATTAAGTGTTTAGCAGCAGGAGGATTAACCTGAGCTATAGCTGCTGAATCAGGTTTGGAAAGTGTGTATACAAACTTAAAAGAATCTGTACCGTTATACATCCTATCTGCCTTTTTTAATGGCAGCTGGTTGACTGTCATAAAAATTGCAGGTAGTAATGTACACATCACCCAAAGCTAACAGAACAGGAGGAACTGGGGCAGATTCTGGAAATTTCATCTGTAACAGCTCATACTACTTTCTTAGGAACTGAGAAACCTTACTGTTCTCCCTAAGAAAACACTGATACATTCTAGAAATAGTCTCCCCACAGTGAGTGTCAGAAATTGAGCTCTCCATGGAGTCTGAATCCAAAACCTGAGAAAACTACCCTTTATTTGTCCCCTTGTTCTCCGGTCCAGATTCAAAATCTCGAATTTAAGAAAGGAGGTAGCCCTCTTTCTTTTAACAGAAACTACTTTACAATGAGGATCAATATCCTGAATCAAACCCCGAGCCAGATCCACTAAACTAAGTCCCCCAAATGAGCAAATGACTATCCCAACAGAGTGTAGCCTCCCTGACATCACAGACACACAGGTGAGAGCTGCCCTCTCCCAAAGCAAAAAACACAGCATCAGTGGGACCGGACGGTGTCCCGGGCTGTGTTTTACATGAGCTTCAAGAAGAACTGAACCCTCACTTAAAATCACTGTTCAGTCTCAGCCTTACAACAGGATATGTACCCAAAGAATGGCGTACAGCAACAGTGGTCCCACTCCATAAAGGTGGTGCCACAACGGACCCTGGAAACTATCGCCCTATACGCCTAACTAGCCTGGTCTGCAAAGCTATGGAGCGTATCATCATGGAACTCATAAACAAAGACATTGGGAACCTCCAAACACTGGATCCTACCCAATTCGGCTTCGTTAAGGGCAGATCTTGCCTCTTGAACCTGGTGAATTTCTTTGAAACCGTCACCAAGGCCACAGACGAAGGGAAGGTAGTCCACACAGCCTACCTTGACCTGGCAAAAGCCTTAGACACAATACCCCACTCGGGCATCATAAATAAGCTCACCAGCTTAAATATCAACCCCTATGTCACAAGATGGGTTGCAAACTGGCTTAGGGATAGAAACCACATGGTCAGAATTGCAGGTGCCATGTCAGACTCTAAACCAGTTACAAGTGGCGTCCCACAAGGCTCAGTCCTGGGACCTCTCTTGTTCGGTATATATTTCTCTGAGGTACAGGCTAACACAGGGGGACTATGGCTGACAAAGTTTGCAGATGACTGCAAACTGGGGGCCATAATCGACTCGCCGGCTGACACAAGCATCCTCCAAAAAGGTCTCACAGAGACGGATAACTGGTGCCAGAGCCATGGCCTAAAGCTAAATGCCAAAAAGTGCATAGTCATCCCCTTTGGGAAAAACAAAGGGCCCACAAATTACCACATAGGTGGTAATCCATTAAGTATGGAAGTAGTAATTAGGGATTTGGGGACCCAAGTAGATTGCAATCTCTCCTTTGACAATCACATTGCCAAAGTGGTTAGAAAGACATTCTATACAGCCCACCTCATCACAAAGGGGTTCACATCTAGATCAAGAGAGGTCATTGTGCCCCTCTACTCATCACTCATCAGGCCCATAATTGAATGCAATGCCCTATTTGGGATGTACCTTACCCGACACCTGCTACAACTAGAAAGACCCCAAAAGTACCTCACCAAGAAGATCAAGGGACTCAAACAGATGCCCTACACAGTTAGGCTAAAGAAACTCCAGCTCTACTCAGTTGCTTACCGCCTACTCAGAGGCTATCTGTGCCTGACGTATAAAGCCATGTCCAACCCAGAATTAATGGACATGCTCCACCTCAAGAAATCCAAATCCTTCAGAACTACACGCTCCAGTGACTTAAACCTCAGCACAGAAATAAATAGAACATGCTGGAGGGACAGATTCATATCCCAGAGGGGCTCCCCTCACTCTGGAACAAAATCCCAATCCATGTCAGACAGAGCCCCTCAATGACCCTCTTCAAGAAGAATCTTGACGTTTGGATGGGAGATCGTAAATTTACCCCTGGGATCTCTTCTGTGTCTCTGCTAGACAGAGGCACGGTAAACTAACCTTAAATGGGCTATCTTCTGTGACCTACTATACAGAGGCACAGTAAACTACTCTAAGAAGGGTGGCGAAAGCCAAACACACTCTGGCTAGGCTTGCAAATGCCCTAGGGCAGATAGCCTAGTATGAACCTATGAACCTCTAAGGAAATTTTAAGAGGAGTAGATACATGTTCAGTTTTCGGTTTGTTTTTGACATGAAAAAATTAGACCAAAAGTACTATTAAAGGCAGCAGCAGCTGCCACAGGGATGGCCACAACATTCTGACAAAACAGGAAAGCCACCTCTGTTCTTTTTCCCAGGACCAATAGTGGCTCTCCGTTGCTCAGTAATGGAATGCCAACAGCCACAGGGGACATGGCTAATAATTGGTTCATAGTGGCACACCAGAGGGATCCGGTGTAAAAGATAATTGGTCTGAGGTACAATTAACGGCCACAGCAGAGGTGCCTGCTTGGAGTTGACACAAATTGTTATTCTGCTGTAATGGCAAAGGCTGCTTCCTTCTCATTTTTTTTTTCTTTTTGAGGCTGGAAGAACTGACCATGGTGCCTCTTTCCCAGGGAAAAGCCGCAGCACATGCTGGCAAAAGCAAGGTCTTTAAAGTCACTTTCCCCCCACAGACAGACTAAAAAGCACTTTAAAACACTTAGCCAGCCCCATTAAGTAAAATAAACAATTTCTCCACATAAAAATGTTTTTCAGTTACTAATCATAACATTCCATCTGTGTTGTCCACTTTCATTTATCCTCAACATATGAGCTCGGTTCTGAACACTGGAACCAACTTGGCTGTTACTGTAGCTTCAGATATCCAAAAACTCTAGAGTCTAACCCTTACCCACAATGCTCCTCTCCAAATGACCTCAGATGGAGTTTGCAGAAGACAGACACAGTAAGAAACCTAAAAGCCTTCGTAGAATTCATATCTGGGACCATATAGCAATATCACTAGTGACATATTTCCATTGCTCCCTTCCACCAAAAACTTCAAGGGCAGGGAGAAGGAGGGAGGGAAGTCAAGAATAAATGAAAATGGACAACACAGATGGAACTTTATAGCGAGTACATATCTTATCTGATTATGTCAATTTTCATTTTATCCTCGACATATGGGACGACAGTCTCCAGCTACCTTAGACCTATGGAGGACTCAAGGAAGGATATTCCTGAGCCACACTGAACCAAATGACACTTTCCCCCACAGACTACATGCAGTTTGTAATGAGTAATAAAGGTATGAGGAGAAGCCCAAGTCAGTGCTGCACAAACATTATCCAAAGAAGCTCTAGATTGAAAAACTGCTGAAGTAGCTACAGCTCTTGTAGAATGCATCTTTACAGGGCTAGGAAATTTTTTTTTTTTGTATTATAGATAAAAGAAATACAATCTTTGAGCTATCTGGCCAGTGTCATATTGCTCACTGGTTAGCCAAATCTTGCAAATGAAAATGGCATAAATACTTGATCTGATTTTCTTAAATTCTTAGTTCTGTGTAGACAAACATAAAAAGTGGTTTGTACTTACCATAACTTGGTATCTATGTTATCCAGTGTCATTATTCATCACGGATGGGTCTTGGATCCGAGCCAGCAAAGGGAGTGACAGCTCCTGAGCTTGAGCTCCTCCCCTCCCAGGACTCCTGTTACCCATAATCCACAGATCAACTTTGCTAGATAAATACCAGGACAGAGACACTGTCCACACCCAGGAACAGCAGAACCAAACACACCATCACTCGAAGAATCCCCTGGTCACCAAAATGAGGGGGACGGAGGGTGGGAACGTGATAAATAATGACACTGGATAGCACAGATTCCAAGTTATGGTAAGTACATAACTCTTTATCTGATGCTATCCGCGTCATTATTGATCACGGATGGGTCATTGTCCCCAGCTATCCATAACCCTAGAGAAGGTATCAAGGAAGGTCATGTTAGAGCACAGAAGAACCAAACAAGGCTCTACCCACAGATACCAAATCCAACCTGTAATGTGTTACAGAGGTATGGGGTTTGACCAAGTGGCAGCAGCACAAATGTCATCCAAAGACGTTCCAGCCCAGAAAGCTGAAGAGGTAGCCACCAACCTAGTAGAATGAGCTTTAATAGGCTTGGGAAGATCCCTCTGATTGTTTTTGTAAATGTGAGCTATAGAAGAAGCTATCCAACGTGAAACTGACACTTTTGAAATGGCTCTGCCTTTCCTGGCCTGATAGAAGGCTACAAAAAAGCTCATCTGACTTTCGAAATTCTGCAGTCCTCTTCAAACAGAAATGTAACTGCCATGAACATCCATGCAATGTAGTTGATATTCTCCTTTGTTTGCAAAACTGGGAATAAAAGATGGGAAGCTGAATAGACTGATTTAGGTAAGTTTCTGAAGCTACTTTTGGAGGGAATGAAGGACTGGTTCTGAGAGAGACCCCATGCTTGTGAAAAATTATGAAGGTAGGCTTTATGCAAAGTGCCTGCAATTCAGAAACCCTCTTCCCAGAGGTAATAACCACCAAAAAGGCGGTATTCCAAGACAGAAACTTAATTTCAAACTTCGTGGCAGATTCAAAAAGAGGTTGTGTCAGGAAAGTACAGTTGTGTACACTTACCATAAATGTAGATGTTCAAGTGTATTCACTGTTGCAGTCATTACATTTGGGTAATGTGCTGGCAGGTTGCCCTCAGTCGGCCTGAATAACAAAGTCTTAGGTCCTGCGTCGGTTGCTGTCTCCTCTTTCATGACGTCACGTTGTCAGGGGTATAAAACATGCAGACGACGCCATTTTTTCTTACCCCATATGTCAGGTGCCCCCCAAACGGGGAGCAAAAATATATATATAAATAAACAGTAAATATATAGATGCACTTTTAGAAACATAAACTTTACCTTCAACTAAAAGCAAATACACCACAAAGGCTTTTGAGTATAGTGAAGGAAAGGTATAGAAAGGGGGATGGCAGGTGGGTAACCCAGACTGCAACAGTGAATACACTCGAACATCTACATTTATGGTAAGTGTACACAACTGTACTATGCTCTTCATGTTTCACTGTTGCAGTCATTACATTTGGGTAGAATCTCAAAGCTATGGACGGGAGGATGGAACTAAACGGCATTAGGAGCGGCTATAAGGCCCTGCAGGACGGCAGTGGCAAAGCCTGCCCTGGATTTGGAGAAGAGAGGTAAATGCTAATGCTTTGTGAAGGTATGAACAGAGCTCCAAGTAGCAGCTTCTAGAATGTCTTTGGTTGGAACCTCTCTGAGAAAAGCTGCTGAAGTAGAGACAGCCCTAGTGGAATGTGACCTGATCCCCTTGGGCACAGGTTTACCATGGTGCAAATAGCAAAAGTGAATGCAGTGGCTTATCCACTTAGAAATAGTCTGCTTTGATATAGCCTTCCCCTCTGACCCTGCAGCAAATGCTACCGGTAGTTGCTCAGATTTGCTTAGAGATTTGGACCTGTTTAAGTAGAATCTTAGTTGTCTGTGTACATCCAATGAATGCAGAATCCGCTCCCCCTTGTTCTGCGGATTTGGGTAAAATGTTGGCAGATGAATGGTCTGGGTAAGAGCTACACTGGATACCACCTTAGGCATAAAAGAAGGATTGGTCCTTAGGGACACCCTGTCCGGGTAAAATATAATAAAAGGCTCCACTGCCATGAGGGCCTGTAGTACTAAAACCCTTCTTGCTGAAGTGACTGCCAAGAGAAAAAGCTGTTTTCCAAGATAGAAATTTTATATCTGCAGTAGCTGCTGGTTCAAAAGGAGGCAGGGTGAGCTTTTCCAGCACAAAACTGAGGTCCCAAGCAGGAGTTGGTGATCTTCTGGGAGGCCTTAAATGTTTGCCCCTCTAAGATACTGTTTAAGCAGAGGATGAGAAAAGAGGGGAGACTCTGTGTTGTAATGAGCCGAGATGGCAGAGGCATGGATTTTTATTGAAAAAGACAGGCCCTTGTCAAGCATCTCAGTCAAATATTGTAAAATCTGAGGAATATTGGGCTTTGTTGAGTCTATTCCTTGTGCTTGGTTCCAAGCACAGAATCTCTTCCATTTATCAGCATAAGATTTTCTGGTACTAGGCCTTCCGGCTTCCAAAATGACATCCATCACAAATTTACTGCGATATTGTTTGAATAATTAGTTGATTAGCCATGCTGCAAGATTCAGTTTGGAGTTGAGTGTGCATAATTTGATAGTTCTGCTGAGACAGTAGATGAGGTATTTGAGGTAAGTACCATGGAGAAAGGTGAGACATATTCCTTAGAAGTGGGTACCAGTGCTGGCGAGGCCAGCCCGGAGCAATTAGGATCATTTTTGGTTTCTCCTGTCTGACTTTTGACCTTGGAGAGTAGAGGCAGAAGGGGAAAGGCATAGACTGACAGATTTTTCCAGCTGAAAGATAGGGCATCCACTTTCCATGTTTTTTTGTGATGAGTTCTTGTGCAGAATTTGTCCAACTGATAATTTTGGGGAGAGGCAAATAGATTTATGTGTGGGCTCCCCAAAGTCTGTGTTAACATGCTGAAGATTTGTGGATCCAGTTTCCATTTGTGCGGGTCCATAAGATTTCTGCTTAGGTCTTCTACCAGAGTATTTTGCCTTCCTGGCAGGAATTGAGCTTGAAGATGTATTTGGTAAGTCAAGACTGTGTTCCACAAGGCCATGGCTAGTCTGCAAAGGGGGTAGGAATGTGTACCCCCCCTGCTTATGTACCACATAACTGTAGTGCTGTCCATCTTTATCAGTAGTTGTCCTGGATGAAGTAAGTCCTCAAAGGCTATCAGAGCATTCTGAACAGCTAGCATCTCTTTCTGGTTGATATGCTGATGCACTTGGTTTGGCTTCCATTTGCCCTGAATGAATCTCCCTGCTAGGTGGGCCCCCCAAGCATAGTCTGATGCATCTGCAGTTAGGGTTTGGGTGGCAGGGGGTAGAGTGAACGACCGTCCCTTGTTTTGGTGACATGTCTCTGCCCTCCAAAGAAACTCCTGTTGTAGGCAGTGAATGAGAGGAATAAGAAGTTATGTACTCACCATAACGTTCCATCTGAGTAGGTATCTTCATTTGTCTGCAACCTGTGGGATACGGATCCGATCTCGGATCCGAGCAGGCAACTTCTATCATAGCATAGATCCGAGCTCCTAGCTCCTCCCCCTTACCCATAATCCCCTGCCTGCCCTAACTGACCTCAGATCAAGTTTGCCCCATAGCACAGCAGATAAAAGGTGTCCCAATGGGAACATATGCTAATAACACAAGAACGATCATATCGGTCAGGGGGAAGGAGGGGGGGATGGTTGCAGACAAATGAAGATACCTACTCAGATGGAACGTTATGGTGAGTACATAACCTTTTAATCTGAAGTAGGAACTTCATTTGTCAGCAACCTGTGGGACAGAGTCCCCAGCTACCAAAGTCTTGGGTGGCTTTCATGGAAGGATATTCCGGAGCACCGCAGAGCCAAAGGACGCTCTACCTCGGGAAACAACATCTATTTTATAATGGCTGATAAAGGTGTGAGATGAAGCCCAAGTGGCTGCGGAACAAATGTCATCCAGTGGAACCCTAGCTTGAAAGGCCGCAGAAGTGGCAACGGCCCTAGTAGAATGAGCATGGACTCCTTGAGGTGCAGGCCTCCCTGAGCTCTGATATGCTAAAAGAATACAACTCGAGATCCATCGAGAGAGAGAAACTTTAGAAACTGACTTTCCGAAATTACTTTTGGCAAAGGAGATAAACAACTGATCGGATTGCCTATGATCAGCAGTTCTATGGATATAAAAACGTGGTTGTCTGTGTACGTCCAGGGAATGTAGCTTGTACTCTCCTTTATTATGAAAGTTGGGGAAAAACACCGGGAGATTGATGGATTGATTGATGTTCGCTTCTGAAGATACCTTAGGTAGAAAGGACGGATTGATTCTGAGGTAAACCCTATCCTGGTGAAAAACCAGATATGGTGGTTTGACACAAAGGGCTTGCAATTCCGATACCCTTTTGGCTGAAGTTATGGCCACCAAAACGGCTGTTTTCCAAGAGAGAAATTTGAGATCAACCGTGGCCGCCGGTTCGAATGGGGGACCAGTCAAGGCCTGCAAGACTAAGGATAAATCCCATGGAGGTACCACCTCTTTAACTGGAGGCCTAAGGAGGAAGGTACCCTTGAGGAAGGTCTTACACAGTTTGGAAGTGATAAGAGGGCCAGACTCTTGCCCCACATGGTAGTATGAGATTGCTGCCAGTTGTACCTTGACTGTGGAAGAACTAGCCCCCTGGAGAAAGAGAGAGGTTAGAAAATCTAGAATCGACGATATCGGGGCTGTAAAAGGGTCTAAACGACGGTGTTCTGCCCAAATAGTGAAGCGTTTCCACTTACTCCGATAAACCTTCCTGGTGGAAGGCTTGTGAGCTGCTACAAGAATGGCTATGACTGGTGATGACATCCCGGGAGTCCTTATGAGTAGTGGAACTGGAGCAACCAAGCAGTCAGCTTGAGGTTGACCAGGTTTGGGGACGGAAGACCGAGAGGATGAGAGATGAGATCCGGAATGGGATCCAGAATCCATGGTGGATACACTAGGTGAGACCATAGGTAAGGGAACCACGTCTGACGAGGCCAGAATGGGGCAATGAGGATCATTTTGCTCCCCAGCTGCCTGGCTTTCTGTAATAATTTCAACATCAGGGGAAGAGGAGGGTAAGCATAAAGCAGACCGGGAGGCCAAGCATGAACTAGAGAGTCTCGGGACTCCCGGAGGATCAGAGCCAAATGTCGTTGCATTTCGTGTTTGAAGGAGAGGCAAAAAGATCGCAACAAGGTCGCCCCCATCGGGCAAATACTTGCTCTGCGACTCGGTGGTTGAGAGACCACTCGTAAGGAGTCAGGATAGTACGACTGAGCCTGTCCGCTAGAATGTTGGACCGTCCCGGAATGTGCGTTGCTATGAGAAAGCGGTTGGTGGAAATCGCCCATTCCCACACTCTCATGGCCTTGTGGCAAAGGGGGTAAGACCTGGTTCCCCCCTGTTTGTTGATGTACCAGACTACCGACATGTTGTCTGTACCGCAATTGTCCCTACCGGAAGAGAGTTGTGTAGTGCCTGCAACATCAAAAGCACCGCTCTCATCTCTAGGACGTTGATATGCAAAGAGGTCTCTACGTCGTTCCATGTGCCTTGGACTGTCCTGCCTGAAAAATGCCCCCCCCACCCCAGGCAAGAAGCGTCCATGGTCACTGTGTCGACTGGTGGAGGTAGTGAGAAGGGACGTCCCGTGTGGAGGTTGGGAGACTGGAGCCACCACAGGAGCGATTTTCTGCAAACCTTGCTTAAGGAAATGGGGTGAGACAGGGGGTTGCAAGACAGGGACCATTGTACCTGGAGGGTCCACTGCAGAACCCTCATGTTCAATCGGGCCAATGGCAGCAGAGGGATTGCAGCAGCCATAGATCCTAGGGCCCTCAGAATCAATTCCGCCAAAGGAGTTTGCAGTTGAAGAATGGCCTGCACGTGCAACATCAGGTTCCGAAGCCGATCTGGAGTCAAGAACGCAAGCATCTGACTGGAATCCAGTCTCGCCCCTATAAAATCCAGCATCTGTGTAGGGATGAGAGAGGATTTGGTCATGTTGATGGTTAATCCTAATAGTGGAGCCAGACCGAGAAAATAGTCCCTGCATGAACAAAGTAGATGCCTTGTTGGGGCTGTGAGGAGCCAGTCGTCCAGGTATGGAAAGACCTGAATTCCCTGGAGTCTCAGGTGGGCCGCTACTACCGCTAGGACCTTGGTGAACACCCTGGGGGCTGAGGTGAGACCGAAGGGGAGGACCCTGAATTGAAAGTGACTGGCTCCCAGCCGGAAGCGGAGGAACCTCCTGGAACGCCTGTCCACTAGAATGTGATAGTACGCATCCTTGAGGTCTATAGAGCACATCCAGTCGTCCTGCCGCAATAAGGGGAGGACGGATTGCAACGTGACCATTCGGAACTTTTCTTTGGGTACCGCCAGGTTTAGGAGAGAGAGGTCGAGGATGGACCTCAAGTCCCCCGTCTTTTTTTGGCACCAGAAAGAACCGGGAGTAAAACCCTGATCCGACTTGATCTGGGGGGACGGGATGGATGGCTCTTTTTTGTAGAAGCTGCTGAATTTCTGCAGCGGCCGCCTTTCTTTGACTGGGTGGGACGTCGGGAAGGCTTCTGATTCTGTGGTTTACCATGAAGGGAATTTGGTAACCTCTGGATATAATACGAAGCACCCAGCGATCTGTTGTTATGGACTCCCATTTTGCCAGGTGCTTCGAAAAACACCCCCCGACTGCCTCCAAAGTGGAGCAGTCGGGAAACCCCTCGGGGGTTCTGCGTGCGCCTCTCAGAGAAAGGTTCTCTGGACCCAAAATTCCTAGGACCCCCTCTGCCTCTGGGGCGGCGTCCTCCCTGTCCTCCTCTGCCACGAGAAGACTAGTTATCCTGAGCAGACTGAGATTGATGCGATTTTCGGAACCACATCATCTTCTGGCCCTTTTGGTTCTTGGAAAAGGACCTCTGGGGCGCAGAGAAGCGGACTCCGACGGCAGACAAGGTCTTCCCGTCTTTCTCGCTCTGGACAAGAATGTCGCGAACGGTTTTGCCGAACAGTGCAGAACCATCAAAAGGGGCATTCGCGAATGACGCCTTAAAGGGTTCCGAGAAGTCACAGTGACGGAGCCAGGCCTGTCTCCTCATGACAAGCCCGACTCCGCCTGCTCTAGCAGCTCCCTCCGTAGCATGAGACAATAGCCGCATAGAGGTATTAGAGATAGAGTGGAGGGTGGCCATTCGGGAAGAGTACAGATCCTTGTCTCCCTCCGACATGGATCCTGGGGGGGAAAGCAGCGTATTCCTTAATTAGATCCCGCTGCATCCGAATAACGTGTGCTATGTAGTTCAAGGCCCTCATAGAGAAGGTCGCTGAACTGAAGGCCCGCTTCCCAAGACGGTCCATCGCGCGAGACTCCTTGCTCGGAGGATGAACCGTGGGGCTCTCCTGAGCCAACTCTTTCTTGATGGCTGCAGCTACCAACATGGCATCCACAGGGGGACCTCTGCTCCAATGTGATCTCTCTGCAGGGGGGCTCAAAATTTTGTCTGGACACTTGGGGATTGGCTCTACGGTGTCCGGTTCCTTCCAAGCCCTAGAGGATATGAGATCCACCAGGGGGTCGGGTGGAGGGGACACCCAAGAGGTAGATGGTCCTGCCTCAAACGCCTCAAGGAATACGGACTCGTCAGAGGAAGCCTTGGGGGCAGACCACCCACCCCTGATTTTGAGCATTTCCATGATGTCTCCAAAGGAGACATCCTCGGGGGGTGATCTAGGGGAGCCTTCCCCTTCATCCAAGTCCGTATTTTCGGTGAGACTCTCAGGGGAGTCCATGTGCCTCCTTTTGCACTTTGCCTTGTGAGGAATCTCCTCGGGGGGGCTGTCCGAGGAGTCCTCACGGGCTGTATCCTGTTCCACTGGAACTCCTAAAGGCGCTGAGGCAGGCTGCCCCAAGGGCCGGATGAGGGGAGCCAGGACCAGATGAGAAGGAGTGCGGGAGGGAGCCGAAGCCAGAACCGGAGGCCTGGAAGCACTCGACAGTGCCCTCTCCACCGCAGCGAAAGCCGAGGGGGAGCCGCTCTCTGACAGATCCGAGATCCGACTCCCACTCGGATCCGAAGCGGGGATCGGACCCGGCACCGAGAACGTCAGATCCGAAGGACCAGTGTGCTCTGACCGAGACGGAGCCGAAAGCACACCGAATCCCTCGGATCCGAAGCTCGGCCCACGGCTCCAAGAGGTCGGATCCGACAAACTCGAGGGAACAGTGGGAGCCGACGTGCCCAGCAGGGTCGGCTCCGACCTACCCCCGGATCCAACGTGGCTCGGCTCCGAGCCCGGAATGAGGGTCGGAGAAGGAGCTATAGGAGCGAAAAAAGGGGGGGGGAGGCAAGAGCACTCCCATCTTCATCTGGGCCTGGATGAATCTCATCATCCGGTCCATGTCCGCATCAGACATGCTAAAAGTGGACCTAGACGAGGCCACCGAGGCAGACCTGGAGTGTCGCCTCGATGACCTTGACGGGGACTGGATCACCTCCTCCTCGGGTCCCGGGGAGAAACAAGGGGATCGGATCCGAGGAGGAGGAGATCGAGAAGACTTGGACGGGGAAGCCCTCTTGGCGGGCGGGGCCGATGAGGAGTCCTCTGCCCGCCGCTTAAGATGCTTCTCCCGCCGCTTCTCTTTCCTGGCCTCCCTATCCTCCGGAGCCGAAGCAGGAGGTTGAGTCCCGGTCGGAGGAAGGGAGGCAGGAGTGACCGCTACCGGGGGGGTAGCAGGCACCGAAGTACCGGAGGCCGAAGCAGAGTCTGGGGGTAGAAGGCCCACCAGAACTAGCTTCGACCTTCGATCCTTGAGTGCCCTGGGGTTGAACGCCATGCAAATCGCGCAACCCGAAGAGAGGTGTTCAACCCCAAGGCACCTAACGCAACGAGTGTGGCCATCAGCCGGTGAAAGCTTGTGACCACACTCGGTGCATTTTGAAAAAATGGCTTCAGGGGCCTCCGACATTATTGTAGAAAAGCACACTCACTAGGTCCCTAACACTCAGTCACACACACACGCTACGACTAGCGGGGGAGGGAGAAATATTTTTAAATTAAATTAAAAATATATAAGATATAAAATGGTGTAAGGGTAAACCTACCACACACAGTCACTCAGAAAGAAGAAATAAAAAACTTTTTCTATCACAAAAATGCAAAGAGCTCTGAACCTAGCTGTTGCTTGAAGAGCGGCAAACTAGATCTGAGGTCAGTTAGGGCAGGCAGGGGATTATGGGTAAGGGGGAGAAGCTAGGAGCTCAGATCTATGCTATGATAGAAGTTGCCGGCTCGGATCCGTATCCCACAGGTTGCTAACAAATGAAGTTCCTACTTCAGATTCATTGTTTCCAGACTGTGACAATGTTGACTCCATAAACTTTTTAGGTACCACTGAAGTTTCCTCATATGCAGTCTCGCATATGGAATTAGTAGAATGCATGATGCCATGAAAGTACAGTTATGTACACTTACCATATATGTAGATGTTCGAGTGTATTCACTGTTGCAGTCATTACATTTGGGTAATCCTGCTGGCAGGTTGCCCCACATGAATTCCAAAGTCCTGGGTCCTGCGTCGGCTGTTATCGCCCCTTCCCTGACGTCAGGTCATCAGGGGTATAAAAGATGCGGCCGACGCCATTTTCTTTCGTTTTTCTTGCCCCAGATGTCAGGTGCCCCCTAAAAGGGTAGCCAAAATTTATATATATATATATATATATATATATATATATATATATATATATATAGATAGATATATATATATATATATATATATATATAAATACATGCACCAATATAAACTTTACCTTCATCTACAAGCAAATACACCACATAGGTGGTATAAATCATATAAGGAAAGAAAGGTTCCATCAGAAGAAAGGGGGATGGCGGGTGGGTAACCTGGACTGCAACAGTGAATACACTCGAACATTTATGGTAAGTGTACACAACTGTACTATGTTCTTCGTGTTTCACTGCTGCAGTCATTACATTTGGGTAGAGTCCCAAAACTATGGATGGGAGGCTGGAGCTAAACAGCATTAGGAGCGGCTATGAGGTCCTGCAGAACTGCAGTGGCAAAGCCTGCCCTGGATTTACAGTAGAGTGGCAGATGATGGTGCTTTGTAAAGGTGTGCACGGAACTCCAAGTAGCAGCCTCTAAAATGTCCTTGGTTGGTACTCCCCTGAGAAAGGCTGCTGAAGTGGCTGCAGCTTTGGTTGAATGTGGCCTAATGCTCTTAGGCACTGGCTTGCCATGGTGTAAGTAGCAGAAACGAATGCAGTGGTCTATCCATTTTGAAAGTCTGCTTTGAGACGGCCTTTCCTTGTGATCCTGCAGCATATGCCACTAGTAATTGTTCTGTCTTTCTGAAAACGTTGGTTCTGTCCAAGTAGAATCTAAGATGTCTTGTACTTCCAAAGAATGCAGAATTCCCTCCCCCTTGTTCTGTGGATTTGGATAAAAAGTTGGCAGATGAATAGTTTGGTTAAGGCAACACTGGACACCAACCATAGGCATAAATGTTGGGTTTGTCCTCAGAGAAACCCTGTCTAGATAAAAAATTATAAAAGGTTCCACAGCCATGAGTGCCTGTAGCTCTGAAACTCATCTTGCAGAAGCTATTGCAAGGAGAAGAGCTGTTTTCCAAGATAAAAACTTTATAACAGCAGTAGCAGCTGGCTCAAAAGGAGGCAGGGTGAGTTTTTCCAAGACATAGTTGAGGTCCCATGCAGGCATTGGTGATCTCCTTGGAAGCCTTAAATTTTTGGCTCCTCTGAGGTACTGTTTTAATAAGGGATGAGAAAAAATTGGTGGCTCTGTATTGTAATGAGCCGAAATGGCAGAGGCATGAATTTTAATAGATGAAAAAGACAGGCCTTTTGTCCAGCATCTCAGTTAAGTATTGCAAAATCTGAGAAATATCTGGCACAGCTGTATCAGTTCCTTGTGCCTGGTTCCAAGCACAGAATCTCTTCCATTTTCCAGCATAAGATTTTCTAGTACTAGGCCTTCTGGCCTCCAAAATGACATCCATCACAGCTTTACTTTGAGAGGTGTGTTTTGTATGACTACATTATCCGCCATGCTGCCAGGTTTAAAGTTCTGAGTTGGCTGTGCAAGATCTGATTGTTTTGCTGGGACAGTAGATGAGGTATTTGAGGTAAAGGTCCAAGCTGGGCACTGAGACAAGTTCTTTAGGATTGGAAACCAGTACTGGTGGGGCCAGTCTGAGGCAATCAGTATAATTTTTGGCTTCTCCTGTCTGACCTTTAGGAGTACCTTGGGGAAGAGAGGCCGTGGGGGAAAGGCATATACTGATAGGTTTTTCCAGCTGAAAGATAAGGCGTCCACTTTCCATGCTTGTCTGTGATAAGTCCTTGTGCAGAATCTTTTTAGTTGGTAGTTGTGAGGGGGAGGCAAACATATCTATGTCCAGGCATCCCCATTTCCTTGTTATCATGCTGAAGACTTGTGGATCCAGCTGCCACTCGTGGGCATCCATGAGGTTTCTGCTTAGTTCGTCTGCCAGAGTATTTTTCCTTCCTGGCAGGAATTGTGCTTGCAGATGTACTTGATAAGTTAATGCTGTGTCCCACAAAGTCATGGCTAGTCTGCAAAGGGGGTAAGAATGTGTGCCCCCCTGCTTGTTTATATACCACATGACCGTGGTGTTGTCTGTCTTTATCAGTAGTTGTCCCGGATGAAGTAGGTCCTTGAAGGCTGTCAGGGCATTCTGAACGGCTAGCATCTCTTTTTGATATGTAGATGCATTTGGGTTGAGGACCATGTGCCCTGAATGCATCTTCCTGCCATATGAGCCCCCCAGGCATAACCTGATGCATCCGTTGTTAGTGTTTACCTGGCTGGGGGTAATGTGAATGGCTGTCCCTTGTTTTGGTGACAAGCCTTAGCCCACCATCAAAACTCCTGTTGTAGGCAGGGAATGAGAGCAATCATTGTTTCCAGGCTGTGGCAATGCTGAGTCCAAACATTTTTTAGGTACCACTGAAATTTCCTCATATGCAGTCTTGCATATGGAATTAGTAGGACGCAGGATGCCATGAAGCCCAAAGCCTGCAGAATTTTTCTTGCAGATAACTGGGCCTTTGATACCAACATTTTGAAATAGGTAGTCAGTTGCCTTTGTCTGGCGTGAGATAAGCCATCTGGGCAGTTGTATTTAAGCTTGCACCCAGGAATATTATCTCTTGAGAGGGTACTAGTTTTGATTTCTTTTCGTTGACTGTGTATCCTAGGCATGTTAGAAGTCTTTTCACAAACGCCAGATGCTTTAGAAGAATGTCCTTGTTCTCTGCTTGAATAAGACAGTTGTCCAAGTAAGGATATATTTGTACTCCTCTTTGTCTGCAGAATGCAATTACTGGTGCCAAGCATTTTGTAAAGACCCTGGGCGCAGTAGATAAGCCAAAGGACAGTGCAGAGAATTGGTAATGCATTGAGCCAGCCTTGCTTCTGAGGTATCTTCTGCATAATTGTCTGATTGGGACATGCAGGTATGCCTCTTTTAGGTCTAGAGTCACCAGCCAGTCATTCTTGCCCAGCATGGGCAGAAGCTGCTGCAAAGTCATCATCTTAATTTTGGTATATCCAGGAATGTGTTCAGAATAGATAGGTCCAGTATTGGTCTCCAGACCTTGTCCTTTCTGGGTACCAGGAACAATCTTGAGTAAAATCCTTGTCCCTGCTCTTGCTCTGGTACTTGTTGAATGGCCCCCATGTCCATGAGGGATGAGACTTGTTTTTGTGCCTCTGCCCACTGATTTTCTGGCAGATCTGGCCAGCCGTTTGCCTTTGGCAGGGTATGGAAATGGAACTTGTACTTTTGTGACACGATATTTAGAACCCACTTGTCCTGGGTTATAACGTGCCAATTTTGAGAAAAAAGTGCTAATTTTCCCCCTAAGGGTGCTGCCAGGAGACAAGTGCTTGGTGCAGGCAGGGGGAAGTCATTGGGACTGTTTCCTGTATGATTGTGATTTGTCTTCTCCAACTTTGGAGGTAGAAGCACCCCATTGCTTTGACCTGTAGGAACCTTGCGCCTGGGATCTGCCTCTAGGGCGTCTGGATCTGCCCCTTTGAGGTCTGTCTGACACAGGAAAGGACCACTTCTTTGTAGGCCAGTGTCTACTAAACCTAGGTGGCTGTACTTGTAAAAAATCTTTGACAGTTTGCATAGACTTAGCTTTGTCCTCCATTTTCTTTAACACCTCCTCTGCCTTAACACCAAAGTATCATGCTGTAAAGGTGTATCTAATAATTTAACTTTGACATGATCACGCAGATTTTGTTCCTTTAACCAAGCATGCCTCCTAATTACAGAACCCGTAACTGCGGCACTGCAGGAGGCCTCCAAAGAATCAAAACCACATTGCAAAGTATGCTTTCCAACTTGTTCAGCTGCATGCAATAAATCCTGCATTTCCTTGTTTTCTGCACACAGAGTTTAATACCATTTTTTGTTTAAGCAATGCCATGACATGTTGTTTATATTTGAGCATATGAAAAGTACAGTTTTGTACCTACCATAAATGTAGTTGTTCGAGTGTAAACACTGATGCAGTCATTACACTTGGGTTATCCTGCAGTCAGGCAGTTCCCCAGTCGGCCTGAGTTCCAAAGTCTTGGTCCGGCGTCGGTTGCTGTTGCCTCCTCAATGACATCAGTGCGACTGCAGCTGACGCCATTTTCTTCAGTTTTTCTTGCCCCAGATGTCAGGTGCCCCCAAATAGGTAGGCAATTCAAACTGCTAGTAAAGTATACAAAAGAAAAGCAAACAACAATTTTCAGATACCAGCAAATACTCCCCATAGGTAGTAAAGGGTAAAAGACCTAGGAACGTACCAGCAAGTAAGAGGGGAAAGGAGGGAGGGTAACCTGGACTGCAGCAGTGTTTACACTCCAACATCTACATTTATGGTAGGTACAAAACTATACTATGTTCGTGTTACACTGCTGCAGTCATTACACTTGGGTGGAACCCCAAAGCTGAGGTAGGGTGGCTGGTTCTATAAGGCATTAGGGGTGGCTATAAGGCCCTGCAGCACAGCAGTGGGGAAGCCAGCTCTAGATTTGGAGTATAAAGGCAAATGGTAATGCTTGGTGAGGGTATGCACAGAACTCCATGTTGCTGCTTCCAAAATATCCTTGGTAGGTACTCCTCTGAGGTAGGCAGTTGAAGTGGCTGTTGCCCTGGTGGAGTGAAATCTAATGCTACTAGGTACAGGTTTCCCATGGTGTGTATAGCAGAAACATATACAATATCCTATCCATTTTGAAATAGTCTGTTTTGAAATGGCTTTTCCCTGTGCTCCTGCAGCATATGCTACCAATAATTGCTCAGATTTCCTGAAAGCTTTGGTCTTGTCCAAGTAGAAGCATAACTGGCTGTGAATGTCCAAAGAATATAGTAGTCTCTCCCCTTTGTTCTGTGGTTTTGGATAAAAAGTTGGCAAGTGAATAGTTTGGTTTAGAGCCACACTTGATACCACCTTTGGCATAAATGTAGGGTTAGTTCTTAAAGACACCCTGTCCTGGTGGAAAATGAGGAAAGGTTCCACTGCCATTAGTGCCTGTAATTCTGAAACTCTTCGTACTGATGTTATTGCCAGTAGCAGAGCAGTTTTCCAAGAGATATATTTTAATTCTGCTGTGTTAGCTGGCTCAAAAGGAGGTAAAGTTAATTTTTCCAAAACAAAGTTGAGGTCCCAAGTTGGAGTAGGTGCTCTACGGGGCGGTCTTATGTTTTTAGCCCCTCTGAGGTACTGTTTGAGCAAAGGATTAGAGAAAATTGGTGGATCCGTGTTGTAATGAGCAGAAATGGCAGAGGCGTGGATCTTGATGGATGAGAAGGAGAGGCCCTTGTCCAGCATCTCAGTGAAATATTGAAGTATCTGAGGAATGTTTGGGACAAGAGGGTCAAGGCTGTGCGCCTGGTTCCAGGCACAGAATCTCTTCCATTTATCCGAATAGGCTTTCCTGGTACTAGGCCTTCTGGCCTCCAAAATGACATCCATAACAGCTTTGGAGAGAGGCGTTGCTTGCTTGACTAAGGAATTTTCCATGCAGCTAGGTTTAAGGTCTTTAGCTGGCTGTGAAGTATCTGATTGTTGTGCTGTGTCAGCAAATGTGGGATTTGAGGCAAAATCCAGGGTGCTTTTTGTGCTAAGTTCTTTAAGATTGGGTACCAGTGCTGGCGTGGCCAGTCTGGTGCAATCAGGATCATCTTTGGCTCTTCTTGCCTGGCTTTTATGAGTACCTTTGGAAGGAGAGATAAAGGTGGGAAAGTGTATACTTGCAGGTTTTTCCAGCTGAATGAGAGGGCATCCACTTTCCATGCTTGTGGATGGTAGCTCCTTGTGCAGAATTTCTGTAATTGGCAGTTCGTTGGGGATGCAAACAGATCTATGTCCGGGCTCCACCATTTTTGTTATCATTCTGAATATTTGTGGATTCAATTCCCATTCGTGGGGATCCATGATGTTTCTGCTTAGGTCGTCTGCCAGTGTGTTTTTCTTTCCTGGCAGGAATTGTGCTTGCAGATGAACTAGGCAGTCTAGAGCTGTGTTCCACAAGGTCATGGCTTGTCTGCAGAGGGGGTAGGAGTGTGTGCCCCCTTGCTTATGTACCACATAACTGTGGTGTTGTCTGTCTTTAGTAGTAGTTGCCCTGGATGCAGCAGGTCCTTGAAAGCTATAAGAGCATTTTGTACAGCTAGCATCTCTTTTTGATTGATGTGAAGATGCCTTTGCTCTATGGGCCACTCACCCTGAATACATTTTCCTGCCATGTGTGCTCCCCAGGCGTAATCCGATGCATCTGTTGTCAGTGTGTGCCTGGCTGTGGGTTGAGTAAAAGGCTGTCCCTTGTTGAGGTGACAAGCTTGAGCCCACCATCGAAACTCCTGTTGAAGGCAAAGAATTAGTGGTATAACGGTTTCCAAACTTTGACAATGTTGAGACCATACACTCTTTAGGTACCATTGTTTTTTCCTCATATGCAGTCTGGCATATGGAATTAGTAGTATGCAAGATGCCATATAGCCGAAGGCCTGCAGAATTTTTCTTGCAGGGAGTTGGGTCTTTGTTGCCATCAATTGAAAGTATTGAGTCAGCTGTCCTTGCTTGACTGGCATGAGATAAGCCATCTGGGCCGTTGTGTTCAAGCCGGCACCCAGGAATATTATCTCTTGTGAGGGCACTAGTTTTGATTTCTTTTTGTTTACTGTGTACCCCAGGCAACTTAACTTTTTTACGAATGCCAGATGCTTTAGAAGAATGTCCTTGCTCTCTGCTTGAATCAGGCAGTCATCCAGGTACGGATAAATTTGAATTCCTTTTTGTCTGCAAAATGCAATTACTGGTGTCAGGCACTTTGTGAAGACCCTGGGCGCAGTAGATAAGCCACAGGGCAGTGCAGAGAATTGATAGTGCATTGAACCAGCTATGAATCTGAGGTATCTTCTGCAGTTTTCTCTGATAGGGACATGCAGGTATGCCTCCTTGAGGTCCAAAGTCACGAGCCAAGCTTTCTTGCCCAGCATGGGAAGAAGCTGCTGTAGTGTCAACATTTTGAATTTCGGAACATCCAGGTAAGTGTTTAGAGAAGAAAGATCCAGAATGGGCCTCCAGGCTTTGTCCTTTCTGGGAACCAGAAAAAGTCTTGAGTAAAATCCTTGTCCTTGCTCCTGTGGTGGTACCTTTTGAATAGCTCTCATGTCCATGAGTGCTGTAATTTGTTTTTGAGCCTCTGCCCATTGATTTGGTGGCAGATTTGGCATTCCTTTTAACCTTGGCAAAGAGTGAAAGTGGAACCTGTAACCTTGACATACAATGTTGAGAACCCATTTGTCTTTGGTGATGCAATGCCAATTGTGATAGAAAAGTGCCAGTTTTCCTCTTAAGGGGGCTGCCAAGAGAGAGCTGTTTGGCAGCTGCAGTGGGAAGTCATTGAGGCTGCTTTTTATATGGTTGGGCCCGGTCTTCCCCTTCTTTCTGGCCTGGTGTACCCCATTGTCGAGGCCTGTAAGGACCTTGTGCTTGACCTCTACCTCTTGGACGTCTGTATCTGCCCCTTTGAGGTCTGTCTGAGACTGGAAAGGACCAATTCTTTGTTGGCCAATTTCTGCTGAAACGAGGAGGCTGAACCTGTAAGAAAGCCTTCACCGTTTTCATAGAGTTTGCCTTATACTCCATCTTCTTTAATACCTCCTCTGCCTTAACTCCAAACAACACATCACGCTGCAAAGGTGCATCCAATAATTTTGCCTTAACATGATCTGGTAACGTATGTTCTTTTAACCAAGCATGTCTTCTAATGACAGAGCCTGTAACTGCTGCTCTACAGGAGGCCTCTAAGGAATCAAAACCACATTGCAAAGTAGGTTTTCCCACTTGTTCAGCTGCATGCAATAAATCCTGCATTTCTTTAAAATTAGGAGGATCTGAATCTGGAAGCATCTTTTGTTTCAACTGAGACATTAAAAATTGCTGATATTTTAGCATGTGAAACTGGCAATTTAAGGCTCTCATTGCTAAAGTTGCAGACGTATATACTTTCTTTCCCCATCTGTCTAATGCTCTGGAATCTGTCAGAGGGAACTGTTTTTTTTGCTGATGAGGCCTTAATCCCTTTGGGTCCCTGAGAAATAGTTTCAGGGTCAGCAAAAGGGCTTTTATACAAAAATTTGTGAGAGTCAGGGACTCTGTAGTAACTATCAGGTTTAACTGGGGCTGGGGGAAAGGAGTCAGGATTTAATCTGGATTCAGTATACATATCATCCACAATATCTAACACTGGCGGAATAGCAAGGGGTCTGTGTTGAGATAATAAAAGGAAGTCTCTGAGCCTTTACTTGGATTCAGAGTAATCCTGGCCTTCCCAATGGAAATGCTCCCTCACGGTATGTAAGGTCTACCCAAAGTAGTAGTCCTCAGGCGGAGAGGCTGATGGAATTGATTCCTCAGCATCAGAATCCTCATAAGGGGGTAAAGAATATCCTAGGTCTGAGGATTAATCTGAAGAAATTGACACCTGGTCGGAAGATTCATAGTCTGCATCCTGTCTGGGCCTTTTATCAGGTGGGGGATGGGACCCCCTGATGAGAGTGATTAGGTCTTCGGCCATTTTGAGCATTTGTTTCTTAGGTATGGAGGCCTGTCCTGGAGAATGCTGTATCTGTTTCTTTGTTTTTAGGGGGGGCTTAGACTTAGCAGAGGGTTTAAAGGTTAACTGGGTAGGTCTGAAAACACCCTCTGAAGCTGTGGATTGCTCAGCTACTTCGGTTCCCTCTGAAGGGTTAGTTTCGGTAGGCTGAAAAACTTGTGCTTCCGAAGGCCCAGCCAGCTCCACATGGGAGTCGGAGGCAGTCTGTGGTTCTGTGGAAGCGGTCATCAGGGGCTGCAAAGGCGCCTCGCTGAAAACCGGCGACCGGCCTAGAAGAGGCCTCGTCGTCAGTTTTGGGCCTCGGATGCCTGTCCTTGTCTTTGCGCTTTTTATGTATTCCGGTCGTCGGAAGTTCCGACAGCAGGGTGTAATTGAATTTTCTGCCAAAATAATGTCGGGCAAAATCAAACAGACATTTCATAGTGCGCTTGTTATACCTAGCACAAAACTGACAACCAGTGACATCGTGGTCTGTGCCTAGGCATGGGATACAACAGGAATGGAAATCCTTATGAGGTATTTGCTTCCCCACAAGAAATACAGTTATTAACTTTTACTGACATCAGTCTGCAGCAAGAAAAAGTTTCCCCAACGGGGTACTTAGCTTTGTATAAGACTTCGGTTCTGGATTCGGAATTAAAATCTCAGGAGTCGGCCGACCGGCACTTGCGAACTGCTTTTGCTTCGGGCACCGCGCGGCAAGAAAGACGGAATAAAATGGCGTCTGCTGCATCTTGTATACCCCTGTCACACTGACATCAGGGAGGAGGCGACAGCAACCAACGTCGGACCAAGACTTTGGAACTCAGGCCGACCGGGCAACCGCCTGACGGCAGAATAACCCAAGTGTAATGACTGCAGCAGTGTAACACGATGAACATCTGACAGTTTAAGGCCCTTACAGCCAAGGTAGCAGATGTGTAAACCTTTTTTCCCCCATCTATCCAGTGCCCTAGAATCTCTGTCAGAGGGGGTAGAGTTTTTTGCAGCAGAAGCCTTAACTCCTTTGGGACCCTGTGAAACCGTTTCTGGGTCTGCAGCAGGGTTTTTAAAAAGGAATTTATGAGAGTCAGGAACCCTGTAATATCTGTCAGGCTTAACAGGGGCTGGAGGTAAGGAGTCAGGGGTAAGACTAGACTCCAAAAATACATCTACAATATCTAACACAGGTGGAATGGCTAGTGGCCTGTGTTGAGGTAGTAAAAGGAAATTGCTGAGCCTCTTTTTAGATTCTGAAAAATCTTGGCTCTCCCAGTGGAAATGCTCCCTCATGGTATGCAAGGTTTCCCCAAAAGAATAGTCCTCTGGAGGAGAACTGAAGGTATAGATTCTTCAGCATCAGAATCCTCATAGAGGGGAAGAGAATATTCCTGATCAGATGAGGAATCAGAAAAAATAGAAACCTGATCTGAAGATTCATAGTCAGTCTCTTGCCTAGGCCTCTTATCAGGAGGGGGATGGGAACCCCTGATCAAGGTAATTAAGTCTTCGGCCATTTTGAGCATCTGTTTTTTGGGCATAGAAGCCTGTCCACGTGGCTCTTGAGTTTGTTTCTTTGCTTTAGAAGGTGCTTTAGTCTTTGCCTTTGAAGCTGAGGTTGGTTTAATGTAAAGATGTTTAGGTCTGAATACACCCTCAGAAGCCGGTGCCTGCTCAGCGGCTCTGGACCCATCTGAAGGAATAGTATCCGAGGCTCCAATACCTTGAGTCTCTAGCGGCAAGGCCGACTCCACGTGGGAATCGGTAGCAGCCTGCGACTCTAAAGTAGTGGGCGTCAGGGGCTGCAAAAGCGCCTCACTGACAGCCGGCGACTGGCTTAGGAGAAGCTTCGTCGTCTGTTTTGGGCCTCAATGGTGTATCTCTCTCCTTTTCTTTGTGTTTTTTTTTGGCTATCCGACGACATTTCTGGATAATTAAACCGGCATCCAAAATAGTTTAAAGCAAAATCATACTGACGCTTAATAGTGTGAAGGTTAAATCTAGCACAAAACCGACAACCAGAAACGTTGCGATCAGGGCCTAGGCAAGGAATACAGTAAGAATGAAAGTCCTTATGCGGTAATTGCTTTCCACAAGAAATACAATTATTTACTTTTTCTGACATTGGTCTGAAGCAAGAAAAAAGTTTCCCCAATGGGGTACTTAGCCTTATCGAAGACTTCGGATCTGAAACTCGAACACGAAAATCTCAGGAGTCGGCCGACCGGCACATGTGAACTGCTTCTGCTTCGGGCACCACGCGGCAAGAAAGACTAAAGAAAATGGCGTTGGCCGCATCTTTTATACCCCTGACGACCTGACGTCAGGGAAGGGGCAACAGCAGCCAACGCAGGACCCAGGACTTTGGAAATCAGGCCGACTGAGGGCAACCTGCCAGCAGGATTACCCAAATGTAATGACTGCAACAGTGAAACACGAAGAACATCCTAAAGCCTGCAGAATTTGCCTTGCAGATAACTGAGTTTTTGTCGCCATTTGTTTGAAGTATGTTGTCAGTTGCCTTTGTCTGGCGTGAGGTAAGCCACCTGGGACGTTGTATTCAAGCTTGCACCCAGGAATATTATTTGAGAGGGTACCAGGTGTGATTTATTTTCGTTTATGGTGTACCCTAGGCATGCTGGAAGCCTTTTTACAAACGCCAGATGATGAAGTGTCTCCTTGTCCTCTGCTTGAATGAGACAATCGTCCAGATAAGGATAAATTTGAATGCTTCTTTGTCTGCAGAATGCAATTACTGGTGACAGGCACTTTGTAAAGACCCTGGGCGCAGTAGATAAGCCAAAGGGCAGTGCAGAGAATTGGTAAAACAAAAAACCTGCTTTGAAGCAGAGGTGTCTTCTGCATGATTCCCTTATTGGGATATGCAGGTATGCCTCAAGTCTAGAGTTACTAACCAAGCATTCCTGCCTAACATAGGCAGAAGCGGTTGTAAAGTCAGCATTTTGAATTTTGGAATGTCCAGGAACGTGTTCAAAATCGATAAGTCCAGTATTGGGCGCCATGAATTGTCTTTTCTGGGTACCAGGAAAAGTCTTGAGTAAAATCCTTGTCCTTTTTCCTTTTCTGGTACAGGCTGAATAGCCCCCATATCCATCAGGGACATTACTTGTTTCTGGGCCTCTGCCCACTGGTTTTGTGGCAGATCCGGCCATCCATTTGGAATTGGCAAAGTAAGGAAATGGAATCTGTACCCCTGGGATACTATGTTTAATATCCACTTGTCCTGGGTAATTAACTTCCAATTTTGAACATGAAGTGCTAGTTTTCACCCAAGGGGGCTGCCAAAAGATAAGTGCTTGGTGATGGTAGAGGAAAGTCATTGAGACTGCTTACTGTAGGGTTGTGCTTTGTTTCCTCTAGATTTGGAGGTGGAGGCACCCCCATTGCTTTGACCTGTAAAAACCCTGTGATTGGTATCTGGAGCCGTTTGAGTGCCTGGATTTGCCCTGTGTGGCTCTGTTGGACACAGGAAAGGACCAATTTTTAGTAGGCCAGCGTCTACTGAACCTGGGTGGCTGCACTTGCAAGAAATCTTTTACAGTTTGCATAGATTTAGCTTTGTCTTCCATTTTTTTTAAAACCTCTTCTGCCTTATTACCAAACAGAGTATCATGCTGCAAAGGGGCATCCAACAATTTAGCTTTAACATGATCAGGCAGATTTTGCTCCTTGAGCCAGGCATGCCTTCTAATTACAGATCCAGTAACGGCGGCCCTACAACAGGCCTCCCAAGGAATCAAAACCACATTGCAAAGTATGCTTTCCAACCTGTTCTGCTGAATGCAATAATTCCTGTAACTCTATTTTCCACAGAATCAGAAATCAACATAATTTTCTGTTTCAGTAAGCCCATAACATGCCGTCGATATTTAAGCATATGAAATTGGCAGTTTAAATCCCTGATTGCCAAGGTTGCAGACGTGTAAACCTTCTTTCCCCATCTATCCAGCGCCCTGGAATCTCTATCAGAAGGGGTAGGATTTTTGGCTGTAGAGGCCTTTACACCCCTGGGACCCTGAGAAATAGTCTCAGGATCAGCAGCAGGATTTTTGAATAGAAATTTGTGGGAGTCAGGAACCCTGTTATATCTGCCTAGCTTATTAGGAGCCGGAGGCAGGGAATCAGGAGCCATGCTTGATTCCGAGAACACATCAACAACAATGTCTAATACAGGAGGTATTTCCAAGGCCTATGCTGAGGAAGGAGGAAATCCCTAAGCCTCTTTTTTGATTCAGAGAAGTCCTGACTCTACCAGTGAAAATGTTTCCTTAAAGCATGCAAAGTCTCTCCAAAAGAGTAATCCTCAGGAAGAGATGCAGATGGGATGGATTCCTCTGCATCAGAATCCTCACAGGGTGGAATAGAAAATTCCTGATCAGAAGAAATGGAACCCTGATCTGAAGATTCATAATCAGTGCCTTGCCTAGGCCTCTTAGCAGGGGGAGGGGGATCCCTGATCAAGGTAATTAAATCCTCAGCCAATTTGATAATCTGTTTTTTTAGGCATAGGGGCCTAAGCATGTGGCTCATGCATCTGTTTTTTAGACATAGAAGTTGTCTTTGACCTCGTTTTGTTGCTGGCGTCAGTTTAATATAAAAATGTTAAGGCCTGAAAACACCCTCAGAAGCCGGTGCCTGCTCAGCGGCTCCAGACCCATCCAAGGGAGACACATCCGCGGGTTTAATACTCTGAGAATCTCGCTGCATACTGGATTACGAATGGGTCTCGGTAGAGGCCTGCGACTCAAATGTAGCGGGTATCAGGGGCTGTGAAAGCACCTCACTGAGAACCGGCAACTGGCTTAGAAGCTTTGTCATCTGTTTTGGACCTAGACGGTCTGTGTCTCTGTCTTTTTCCTTGCGTTTTTTTATGTACTCCTGTAGTCGGATTGCTAACAGACGACATTTCAGGATAATTAAATCTTGAACCAAAATATTTAGAAGCAAAAATATACAGACGCTTAATAGTGCGTTGGTTAAATCTAGCACAAAACTGACAGCAAGGCACATTGTGATCTGGGCCTAGGCAAGGAATACAGTGCAAAGGAAAATCCTTATGAGGTATTTGCTTCCCACAAGTAATGCAATTAACTTTTACTGACATCAGTAAGGAGCAAGAATAAGTTTCCCCAACGGGGTACTTAGCTTTATTTTGAAGACTTCGGTTCTGAAACATGAATACTCAAATTTCAGAAGTCAGCCGACTGGCACTTGCGAACTGCTTCTGCTTCGGGCACCGCGCGGCAAGAAAGACTGAATAAAATGGCGTTGGCTGCATGTTTTATACCCCTGAAGACATGGTGTCATGGAAGAGGAGACAGCAACCGACGCAGGATCCAAGGCTTTGTTATTTAGGCCGACTGAAGGCAACCTGCCAGCAGATTACCCAAATGTAATGACTGCAACAGTGAAACACGAAGAACATCTGCAGCACCACACTAAGGAGACGGATCTTTAAAGGGAGGACTGAGCAACACCACCCCCTTAAGAAAGGCCTTGCAGAGCCTAGAAGAAAACATGGGACTATCACTTAGGTGAAAGTCAAAAATAGCTGCTAGTTGGAGCTTAATAATCAAGAAGCTTACTCCTTGTTGGAAAAGAAAGGAAGGACAGAATGTCCGGAACTGGAGCAGATAAGGGATCAGTGTCCCTCTGATGAGCCCAACGAGAGAACCTGTTCCATTTTCTGGAATAAACCTTTTTAGTAGAAGGTTTCTGAGATGCCAAAATAATGTCCTTCACCGGAGAAGGCAACTTAACCTGACTGACAATCACTGCAACAGGAGATACCACAATGTCAGCCTCAGGGATATCAAGTCGGGGAAGGGGAAGTCCCCCTGGATGGGAGATGAGATCGTGGACAGGATCGAATATCAAAGGTGGATAATTCAGATGAGACCAGAGGAGGGGGGAAACCACGTTTGACAGGGCCAGAAGGGTGCAATGAGGATGAGGTGAGCCTTCAGGTGATGGGGTTTCTGTAAAACTTTGGGAATGAGGGGCGTTAGGGGACAGGCAAAGAGGAATCCTGGCAGCCAGTCGTGAATCACAGCATCCTTGGGTGACTTCCCCCGGTGGGGGGATCAGGTTAAAGTATTTGCTGCATTTGTGATTGGCTGGGGATGCAAACAGATCACAGCACAAAATACTGCAATGGTCGAAGATGTAGCTTGCCACTGACTGCTTCAGCGACTACTCATGGGGGACTCAGGATAGGCTCGCTTGCTAGCACACTGGAATCGCCAGGGATATGCACTGCAAGAAGAAAGCACCTGTAGGACCTTGCCCATTCCCACACTCTCATGGCCTCTCTGCACAGCAGGTAAGATCATGTCACTCCCTTCTTGTTGATGTACCAGACTACCACCATGTTGTCTGTCTGAAATGCTACAATCCCAAGAGGAAGAAAGTCCTGGAAAGCTTTCAATGAAAGTAGGACTACTCATCTCTAGGACATTAATGTGTAACTTGGTCTCTGAGGAGGACTACGTGCTTTGGACCGTCTTTCCCTAAAAATGCCCCACCCCAACAGGGAGGCATCTGTGGTCACCGTGGCTTGGGGTTGCTGCAGACATAAAGGTCTCCCTAGCAGAAGATCCTCGGACCGCAGCCACCAATCTAAGTGATGCCAGCAAACATGAGATAATCGGATTGGCATGGAAATAGGGTGAAAGTGAGCCAACCACTGTACCGCCAGGGTCAACTGAAGCACCCAGATGGGCAGGGACACTGTCCCGATACAGGTGGAGGAAAACTTGCTCCCGGATTGCGTCTACCCTGCACAGGGAAAGAACTGCAGTCTCCGACACAGTGTCCAGAAGAACTCCTATGAATTCCAGCCTGTGGCGTGGGGCAAAGTGTGACTTGGGAAGGTTGACAGTAATGCCAGATCACGAAATAGACAGAGTGAAGTCTGTGGCTAGAGAGAAGATGCTTTGTGGGAGCTGTGAGGAGCCAATCATCCAGGTACGGGAAGACCTGAAAGTCTTGTAGCCAGAGATGGACTGCTACCACTGCCATACATTTGGTGAACACCCAGGGGGCAGACGTGAGACTGAAGGGCAGGGTTCTGAACGGTTAATGACTGAACCCCAGCTGGAAGTGCAGGAATATCCTGCAGCGCCTGTCTATTTTTATGTAACAGTACGCATCCTTGAGATCTGTCGAGTATATCCAATCGTCCCTGAACAGAAGCGGAAGGATGGACTGAACAGTGACCATCTGGAACTTCGATTTATTGACCGATAAATTCAACTTGCTGAGGTGCAGAATGGGATGCAGGTCCCCTGTTTTTTTGGACACTAAAAAAGAAGCGAGATTAAGTACCTGATCCTTGTTGTCCTATTGGGACCTTCTGGAGAGCCCGTTGTTGAAGGAGGTCTTGCACCTCTGATAGAGCTAACAACCTCTGCCAAGGTGGAACGTCCAGGAGTGACCATTGGAGGGGGGTGATTGAAGGGTATAAAGTATCCCCTGGATACAATGTTTAGCACCTAACGGTCTGAGCTAATAGCAGCCCAAGCCAAGTGGTGCAATGAGATATAATCCCCCCCCCCCCCGGACTGCCTGCAGGTCAGTCGGGCAGCACTTCAAGAGCCCTGTCGGGGCTTCTCTCAGATGGGTTTGTGGAAGCCCCGATTCTGCAGGCCTCCTCTGCCTCTGGGGCGGCATCTGCCATAAATCCCCTTCCCAGGCTGGAAGAAGATTCCTGAGGAGCATTCAGGAAGGAAGACTGCATTCTGCGAAAGCATAGCTTTTTTCTACTCCCCTGAGTCTTGGAGAAGGAACGCTGGTGAGTAGAACACATGATCCCTACAGCAGACAATGTCTTTCCCACCTGCACACTGCAGGTCAGTGTTTCCTTGACTGAAGGACCAAAGAGAGTAGATCCATCAAATGGGGCATTAGTAAAGGATGCCTTGAAGTTGTCTGCAAACCTGCAAAGACAAAGCCAGGCATGACACCTAACAGCAATTCCTATACCCGCAGCTCTTCGGGTGGCCTAGACTGTGTTCGAGATCAACCTCATCGATGCATTAGCAAGGGGAAGGGAGAGCTTCAGAAAAAACAATTTAAGGCTCTACTGAGGCAACAACTCCAAAATGGAAGAGGAAAGTTCTGATACCAAATCCTTTTGCAGCTGTGTGAAATGTGCCATATAATTAGTAGCCCTCAGTCCGAAAGTAGCTGAGGCGTACACGAGCTTCCCAAAATGGTCAGTCACCCGTGACTCTCTATAAGGGGGATGGACTGTTGAGCTCTGTTCCACAAGCTCTTTCTTGGTGGCTGCGGCAACCACAACAGCAACACCCTTATTCCAGAAAGGTTCGTCTTTGGGAGGACTGAGCAGCTTATCCGCCCTCTTGTGGACCGGTTTGACTGTGTCCAGCTCCTTCCACGTCCTGTTGGCAATGCACTGGACTAGTTCATCCGTAGAGGCAGACACCCCGAACGCCTTCAGGAACACAGACTCCTCTTAGGACGGAGTGGAGGAAGACAACAGCCACGCTCTTTCAGGATCTCAAGTACGTCTTCCAAAGGACACCTCCTTGGATGGTAGTCTGGAGGACCCGTCCCGTTCCTTAAAATCAGTGTCCTCCATGAGGGACTCTAGAGGGGAGTCTAGGTGCTTCCTCATACATGTCCTCTTTCAAGGAGGCTCCTCCACCGTAGGCTCTGGGAAGTACTTGGGGGAGGAGGGTACCCCTATGGGGTAATCACCTTCTGAAGGCTATCCCAGGGGGGCTGACCCTGGACTGATTATGAAGGCTCACCACCCAAGACAG